>NC_143538.1:260000-398831 GCF_031878675.1 Megascapheus bottae | reverse complement strand
GGGGCGGGGCCCGCGGGGAGGGGGCGGGGCCGGGGCGGGGCCGGGGCGGGGCGGGGCCGGGGCGGAGCCGGATCGAGCTCGGCTGGGTCGGGCTTGGCAGAGCGGGGCGGGGCGTGGCCGGGATCAGGGCGTGGCCGAGCTCAAGGCGGGGCCTGTGTGGGGCGGGGCCTGTGTGGGGCGGGGCCTGGTGGGCGGGGCGGGGCCGGAGCCGGATCGAGCTCGGCTGGGTCGGGCTTGGCAGAGCGGGGGCGGGGCGTGGCCGGGCTCAGGGCGTGGCCGAGCTCAGGGCGGGGCCTGGTTGGTGGGGCAGGGCCTGGTTGGTGGGGCAGGGCCTGGTTGGTGGGGCGGGGCCTGTGTGGGGCCGGGCTTGGCAGAGCGGGGCGGGGAGTGGCCGGGCTCAGGGCGGGGCCTGCCCGGAGGGGCGGGGCCTGCCTGGGGCGGGGCCTGGCCGGGCAGGGCGGGGCTTGGTGGGTGGGGCGGGGCCTGGCCGGGCAGGGCGGGGCTAGGGCGCCCTGCGGTCGGCGTGGATCGAGGACGGCGCGGATGGAGGCGCCGCGGGCCAGGGCGCAGCCTTCGCGGCGGCCGCGGACCCGACTCTGGGCAGGGCGTCCCCGGGGCCCGCGGGGACGCACCCCGGCTCCCGCGTCCGCGCCCCTCGCCTGCAGCCCGGGAGGGAGCTGCGCGGGACCCCGCCAGGTAGGTGAGGCCCGGGCCGCGGGACCCGAGGGCGGTGCCGGAGCCCGGGGCGGGGTGGGGGCCCGGGAGGTGAGAGCGCACGCGCTCCGAGACGCCTCTGAGCACAGGTACCAGGACGGGGCACGGCTGTGCACCGAGGTGTCGGGTTAGGAGTGAATGTACACGGGTGAGTACGCAGGTGCAAATACGACGTGTGCTCACACGCCCTGGACGTGCCTGCGGCTGCGCACGCGCGTGCACACGCGAGCACACACACTCACACACACACACACACGCGCTCCTGGGTTCTGCAAGGGTCTGGGTGGGATCGACACCTGGATAGCTTTTGCAGGCAGTGGAAGGGAAGGAAATGCTTTTTTTTCCAAAACCTGGTCAGGAAGGGGTGGTGAGGGTCCTGAACCAGGTGCAGAACGTGTTCAAGGAGCGAGCATCCGAGCCCTCCCGAGCGCTGGGGTGGGGTCTACCCCGGCTGCACCCCTCCGGGGACCCTCTGGAAGGGGCGAGGTGCAAGCCCCTGGGGTGGACTTACCACCGGCCAGGCTGCGTGGACAGCCCCCCCCCCAAGGAGCTTGGGGAGCAAAGCACATGTGTTGGATCCGGAGGAGAAAGAGGAGGAGGAGGAGGAGGAGGAGGAGGAGGAGGAGGAGGAGGAGGAGGGGAAGAGGAGGAGGAGGAGGAGGAGGAGGAGGAGGAGGGGAAGGAGAAGGAGAAGGAGAAGAAGAAGAAGAAGAAGAAGAAGAGGAGGAGGAGGAGGAGGAGGAGGAGGAGGAGGAGGGGAAGAGGAAGAGGAGGAGGAGGAGAAGGAGGAGGAGGAGGAGGAGGAGAAGGAGGAGGAGGAGGAGGAGGAGGAGGGGAAGAGGAAGAGGAGGAGGAGGAGAAGGAGAAGAAGAAGAAGAAGAAGAAGAAGAAGAAGAAGAAGAAGAAGAAGAGGAGGAGGAGGAGGAGGAGGAGGAGGAGGAGGAGGGGAAGAGGAAGAGGAAGAGGAAGAAGAAGTGGAGGAGGAGAAAGAGGAGGAGGAGGAGGAGGGGAAGAGGAAGAGGAAGAAGAAGAGGAGGAGGAGGAGAAGGAGGAGAAGAAGAAGAGGAGGAGGAGGAGGAGGAGGAGGAGGAGAAGAGGAGGAGGAGGAGGAGGAGAAGAGGAGGAGGAGGAGGAGGAGGAGGAGGAGAAGAGGAGGAGGAGGAGGAGGAGAAGAGGAGGAGGAGGAGGAGGAGGAGGAGGAGAAGAGGAGGAGGAGGAGGAGGAGAAGAGGAGGAGGAGGAGGAGGAGGAGGAGGAAGAGGAGGAGAGGAGGAGGAGGAGGAGGAGGGGAAGAGGAAGAGGAAGAAGAAGAGGAGGAGGAGGAGAAAGAGGAGGAGGAGGAGGAGGAGGAGGGGAAGAGGAAGAGGAAGAAGAAGAGGAGGAGGAGGAGAAGGAGAAGAAGAAGAAGAAGAAGAAGAAGAAGAAGAAGAAGAAGAAGAAGAAGAGGAGGAGGAGGAGGAGGAGGAGGAGGAGGAGGAGGAGGAGGAGAAGGAGGAGGAGGAGGAGGAGGGGAAGAGGAAGAGGAAGAGGAAGAAGAAGAGGAGGAGGAGGAGAAAGAGGAGGAGAAGGAGGAGGAGGAGGAGGAGGGGAAGAGGAAGAAGAAGAGGAGGAGGAGGAGAAAGAGGAGGAGGAGGAGGAGGAGGAGGGGAAGAGGAAGAGGAAGAAGAAGAGGAGGAGGAGGAGAAGGAGGAGGAGGAGGAGGGGAAGAGGAAGAGGAAGAAGAAGAGGAGGAGGAGGAGAAAGAGGAGGAGGAGGAGGAGGAGGGGAAGAGGAAGAGGAAGAAGAAGAGGAGGAGAAGGAGGAGAAGAAGAAGAAGAAGAGGAGGAGGAGGAGGAGAAAGAGGAGGAGGAGGAGGAGGGGAAGAGGAAGAGGAGAGAAGAAGAGGAGGAGGAGGAGGAGAAGAGGAGGAGGAGGAGGAGGGGAAGAGGAAGAGGAAGAAGAAGAGGAGGAGGAGAAAGAGGAGGAGGAGGAGGAGGGGAAGAGGAAGAGGAAGAAGAAGAGGAGGAGAAGGAGGAGAAGAAGAAGAGGAGGAGGAGGAGGAGGAGGAGGAGAGGAGGAGGAGGAGAAGAAGAAGAGGAGGAGGAGGAGGAGGAGGAGGAGGAGGAGGAGAGAGGAGGAGGAGGAGGAGGAGGAGGAGGAGGAGGAGGAGGAGGAGGAGAGAGGGAAGAGGAAGGAGGAGGAGGGAGGAGGAGAGAGGAGGGGAAGAGGAAGAGGAGGAGGAGGAGAAAGAGGAGGAGGAGGAGGAGGAGGGGAAGAGGAAGAGGAGGAGGAGGAGAAAGAGGAGGAGGAGGAGGAGGAGGAGGGGAAGAGGAAGAGAAGAGGAGGAGGAGGAGGAGAAGAAGAGGAGGAGGAGGAGAAGGAGAAGAAGAAGAAGAAGAAGAGGAGGAGGAGGAGGAGGAGGAGGAGGAGGAGGAGGAGGAGGAGGAGGAGGAAGAGAGCAGCTTTTTAGCTTCAGCAAATCCAGCCACTGAGCACTGATGACCTCCTCTTTTGGGAGATGGGCCTGGATTTCCTTCAAGCCCGGGGTCTGAGTGCTGTGTTTCAGCTCCCACACTGGAGAGGGGGTACAGCCCGACAGGGGTGCATTATTATCTTCAATTGCTAGATGAGACACTGAAGGCAGACAAGAAGCTTTCCTGCGTTCATACAGCCTGCAGAAGTTCTGAGACTTTCCGTTAGAGCTCTGTGTGTGTGTGTGTGTGCGCACACGCGTGTGTGTCGGGTCTGGGGCTTGAACTCAGTGCATGGGCACTGTCCCTGAGTTTCTTTTTTTGTTTTGTTTTTTTCTTTCCTCAAGCTTAGTGCATCATCACTGGAATCACAGCACCATTCCTGGCTTTTTGGGGGTGGTTAATTGGAGAGAAGAGTCTCACAGGTTTTTCTGCTCAGGCTGGCTTCAAACCTGTGATTCCCAGATCTAAAATTTTCCCAGTTGCTAGGATTATAGATGTGAACCATGGATTCCCAATCCATACTGGGAATGTTATAAGTGTTATGAATGGGGGCTGAGAGTGTGGCCTAGTGGTAGAGTGCTTGCCTAGCATGCACAGAGCCCTGAGTTCAATTCCACAGTACCACATACACAGAAAAAGCCAGAAATGGTGCTGGGTTCAAGTGGTAGAGCTTTACGAAAGCTCAGGGACAGCGGCCACACCCCGAATCCAATCCTGGCATTAAAAAATAGTTATAAAATAGCATTTTAACTCCACATTTGACTCCATGCTAGCCTGCAAGAAGTGACAGGTAATGCTAGCGCTGAATTCCTTTCGAGAACTAGCTCTGAGCTGATGATAAACGGTAGCCCTTTAAAATACGTGTGCCCTCGAGCAAATGACTGTGCAGTTGCACTTCTGAACATCAGTCTCTTGATCTATAAAAATAAAACAACAACCCAAAACCCAGGGTAACATTTCCTCTCTGTGAAACCTTGAAGGTGACGGGGTGCAGAGCAGAAAGGGGGAGCAGGGAACTGGAGGAGAAGAGATTTAAAAAAAAAATAATCAAGTAAAATAATAACAACTAGTGGCATGGCATATGTACTGCTAGGAGACTAGACTCAGAGGACGACTTCAGATCAATTTAGTTCGAAGTAATAATCCCTGAAGTTTTATTTATTTATTTATTTGTTGTTTGTTTGTTTGTTTTTGGTCATTCATGGGACTTGAACTCTGGGCCTGGGCTCTGTCTCTGAGCTCTTCAGCTCAAGGCTAGTGCTCTACCACTTTGAGCCACAGCACCACTTCCAGTTTTCTGGTTCCTTGGAGATGAGTCTCACAGACATTCTTGCCTGGGCTGGCTTCGAACTGGGATCCTCATTCTCAGTCTCTGGAGTAGCTGGAATGACAGGAGTGAGTTCAAGGGGTAGAGCACCAGACTAGAAAATAATAATAATAATAATAGTGATAGAATAATATAATTGTATACATTATTTTTTTTTGCCCGATCTGGAGCTTGAACTCAGGGTGGAGAGCTGTCCTTGGACTTTCTCAAGGCTAGTGCTCTACCACTTGAGCCACAGCACCATTTCTGGCTTTTTCTATGTATGTGGTACCGAGGCATCAAACCTGGGTCTTCGTGCATGCTAGGCAAGCACTCTACCACTAGGCCAAACTCCCGGCCCTACAATAATTTTTATAAGTAAAGCAAAAGAGTGTAAAGTCCTGATTTCAAGCTTCAGTATTGGCACAAAAGTAAATAAATGAATGCCAGGCTCAGGCCTGTGGCTGAGATCTAAGCATCCTGAGTTGAAGCCTGCCCAGGCAGAAAAGTCTGTGAGACTCTTATCTCCAGTGAAACATGAAAAAAAAAGTCAAAATTGGAACTGTGGCTCAAGTGGTTGAATGCTAGCATGAAGTAGAAGAGCTAAGGGACAGAGCCCAGGCCCTAAGTTCAAGACCAGGACTCCCCCCCCCCCCCCCCGCAATACACCCCACCTCACCAGCGCTTGCAGTCGATGGAAAGAGAGAACAGAGGCCTGTTTTCCATGACTTAAATCCCAGCAGTGTTCTCAGGTGGTGACATCTTTTGCAGAAAGGTGGGAGAAATGAACCAAGGCTCGGCAGACAGGAGAACAAGGCGTGGAAAGACCGAAAATGACCGGCAGTAGACAGAGGCAGACTGCAGCAGCCGTGGTGGGTTTTGAATGACTTCAAAAAGGTAAGTGTGGTAAGGGAGTACACTTAAGTGTACTTCGGTTGTTTGTTTGTGTAAATGCCATATATTGACTCATAGGATAAAGTTTGAAAAACAAAAAGTGTTTAGTTGGGTGCTGGTGGCTCACGCCTGTCATTTTAGCTACTCAGGAGGCTGAGATCTGAGGATCCCCATTTGAAGCTGATCCTGGGCAGACACATCTGAGAGAGACTGTTCGCTCTGATGAAGCAGCAAAAAGCCAGAAGGAGAGGCGTGGCTCTTATGGGAGAGCACTAGCCTGGAGCAGAAAAGGCAAAGCTACAGTGCCCAGGTCCTGAATTCAAACCCCAGTGCACACACACACACACACACACACACACACACACACACACAGCAGGTAATGTCTCCCCTTCTTTCTTTCCCCCCCCTTGCTAGGTCTGATTGCTGTAGTGGCTCCGTGGCTCCTGTGGCTCCTGTGGCTCCTGTGGCTCCGTGGCTCCTGTGGCCAGCATGCTGGATGAAGACACTGAGTTCAGGGCAGGTGGGAACTCTCTCCTGAAGGCCGTGTGGCTGGGGCGGCTGCGGCTTACCCGCCTCCTGCTAGAAGGGGGTGCGTATGTCAACGAAAGCAATGACAAGGGGGAGACGGCGCTCATGGTGGCCTGCCTCACCCACCACCAGGATGCCCAGAGCAGCAGCAAATCCAGGATGGTGAAGTGCCTGCTCGAGCACCAGGCGGACCCCAACATCCAGGACCGATCGGGCAAGACAGCGCTCATGCACGCCTGCGTCGGCCGGGCTGGGGGGGACGTGGTGTCCCTGCTCCTGGCCAGTGGCGCCGACCCCGGCCTGGAGGACCACACGGGCGCCTCGGCCCTGGTGTATGCCATCCAGACGGACGACAGAGATGCCCTGCGCCAGCTCCTGGACGCCTGCAGGGCCAAAGGCAAGGAAGTGATCATCATCACCACCGATCAATCCCCTTCGGGCCCCCAGATCACCCAGCAGTATCTCCACGTCCCCCCGAACCCCGCAGCTGCGGGCAGGCCCTGTGCCTCCCCTTCCCACGTGGAGCTGCAGGCCCCGGGCCTGGGGTCTCCATCCCCTGAGACAGATCACGACTTCTTCCCACTCCAGCCGGGACCCTCGAGTCCTTCCAACCCCTCCAAGAACCTCCAGGAGTCAGCATCACCCAGTCAGAAAGGTGGGAACCCCAAAAGGGCTCGTCTACCCCAACTGAAGAGGCTTCAGTCGGAACCCTGGGGTCTCCTCGCACCCTCTGTGCTACAGGAAAAGGACCCTAGCCCCGGTGTGGACAGTGGGGTCTTGGTGAGCATTAGTGACAAGGCCTTCCCCAAGCGGGGACCCCTCTCCAGGACCAGCAGCATGGACGGCAAAGAGCACCCCCTCTTTCCGACCGTCTCTGAGCAGGGCCTCAGGCTGGCGGCCTCCACGCCATTGGCCTCCTGGAAAAGCCAGACTTCTCAGCCACTGCTAGCCAGGCGTGTGCCCCCCACTGGTGACCCAGAGAAAGGGGGTCTCCAGAACTCGGGGTCCCCTGCTCTTAAAGAGAACCCCTCCTTCAAAAGGCTAGAAAATGACCTCGAGTTGCAGCCACAGGCGGATTCTCCCAGCACCGTGACACTTGAAGCCAGCAAGGGTCTTCAGGATAGAAAGAAGCGGGGCGAGGCGCCCCCATCTCTCATCCACGGTTCTCGGGAGTCGCTGGACACAGCAGTCAGAGCCTCCCCCATGTCTGTGTGTCACAGACACCCCCATCTTCTAGAAAGACGGGGCTCAGGGACTCTGCTACTCGACCGTCTTTCTCACACCAGGCCTGGCTTCCTTCCGCCTCTAAACATCAACCTCAACCTTCCGATTCTGGACGTGAGAGCCAAGGGCAACTCCTTATCAGCCCCAGCCAGCGACCTGAAAACTATGCTGTCCACACCCCCACACTCCCCCAAGACGGTGGAGTTGAGAACTCAAAAGAAGCTGCTCAGAAGGCATTCCATGCAGGCTGAGCAGATGAAGCTCTGTCTGACTTTGAAGAAATCGTGATGTAGAAACCCCTAGGAGGTGGTACCAAAATCTAAAGCAACACACACGACAATTCTCCTCTGCCAGGCATTTCTTCATGCGATAGGTTGCTGCTTGGCAGTAGGAATAACTCTCTTGGGCCTGTGAGAGTTGTGGGTCCATTTGAAAAGGAGCCAAGGCTCAGTCTGTCATCCTAGCTCCGCAGGAGGCTGAGATCTGAGGATCGTGGTTCAAAGCCAGCCTGGGAAGACCAAAGTGGAAAATAATGATCTCCAATGAATTACCAAAAAGCCAGATGTGGAGGCATGGCTCAAGTGGTAGAGTGCCAGGCTGGAACAAACAGGCCAGGTGAGAAGTTGAGGCCCTGAGTTCAAATCCCACTACTGGCACTCGAGTGTGCATACACACACACATTGGAACCTGTACAACTCCTTTAAGATACTTGGAACACACGTAAAGAAGGATGAGGGGCCCGGGACATTTCAAATGAAAATATCGGAGAAATTTCCTGGTTCTGTTCCCTCTTACCTTGCGAAGACGGATCTGCTCTATGCTTAAAAGTTCAGCAGTGCCCATGAAAGTGCCAGGTGTCAGAGAGCAAAGGCTGTGGAGTGAGACTGAAGGGGCTTACATCCCACTTGTATTATTTACCAACTAGTTACGCTTCTCTGAGCCTCAGTTTCCTCATCTTTAACATGGAATCGACAATATTTCCACTCGTGGTTTCTGCTTGTCATCCTAGCTGCTCAGGAGGCAGAGAGATCTGAGGATCCAGTTCAAAGCCAGCCTAGGCCGGAAAGTCCATGAGACTTTTTATTTATTTATTTTGCTTGTGGGGTTTGAACTCAGGGCCTGTCGCTGAGCTCTTCAGCTCAAGGCTAGTGCTCTTCCACTTTGAGCCACAGCACCACTTCTGGTAGTTTATTGGAGATAAGAATCTCACAGACTTTCCTGCCCAGGCTGGCTTTGAACCATGATCCTCATATTCTCAGCTTCCAGAGGAGCTAAGATGCAAGGTGTGAGCCGCTGACACCTGGCTCCATGAGACTCTCATTTCCAATGAAACAGCAGAAAATGGAAACTGGTTCTGTGGCTCAAGTGGTAAGTCCTGAGTTCAAGTCCCCTGACCAACAAAACAACCTCAACAAAACCCAAATTTCATAGGTTATATTCAGATTAAAGAGTACTGTGTGTAAAGCACCTGCTTTTCTGTGTGGCAGTGGTAAGAATAACCAGATCTTAGGGAGTTAAATTTACTTATTGCATCTCAAAAAAAAAAGCAAAAACACTCAAACAATAATATCCCCTGCACAAAATGGAATAGTGTAGCCAGAAGACCCCAGCGCCTCCATGAGATTCTCAGGGATTCTGTAAATCTCAATTTCTCTCTTCCCCACTCCAAAAAAAAATACAAACTAAAAAAAAAAAATCCCATATTGTCCCCTGAAGCTTTTGCACACTAGAATTGTCTTAACCATCACAAACAAAAAGTGCTGTCACAGTTGTAAACACAACAGACCTTTGGCTTTGAGGGATTCCCCGAGGGCAGGCATTTGATCTCTTGTAGAAAGCTTGGGGTGACTGAAGACTGGGACCCCAAATGGTAACTGGAGCCTCAGTGTGTCAACCTGTGTGGGGAAGGAACTGTAGTACTTAGGGCTTCCACTTGCTAGATGGCAGCAGTTCCTGGTCCCCAGGTCGCCAGCCAGCCAGAAAAACTCTAGACAGGCCAGATTTTATTATTATTATTATGATTATTATTGGCGGGGGTAGACATCTCCTCCACTGATCTCCTGAGAACTACTGGGTGAGTGGTCAGAATATGTCAGGAACTACAAAGCCAAATGAGAACGGTGGCCTTGTGGATCCTTAGACAACTCACAGGTACAAACACAAGTCTTTTTATTTGTGTCAGTACTGAACCTGAACTCAGGTCCTGGGTGCTGTCCCTGAGCTTTTATGTTCAAGGCTAATACTCTACTGCTTGAGCCACAGAGCCACTTCTGTTTTTTGTTTCTTTTTTTTAAAATAGTTATTTTTTATTTTTTTTTTCTTTTGCCAGTCCTGGGCTTTAGCTCAGGGCAGGAGCACTGTCCTTGGGCTTTTTCAAGGCTAGCGCTGTACCACTTGAGCCACAGCACCACTTCTGGCTTTTCTATGTATGTGGTACTGAGGAATCGAACCTGGATCTTCGTGCATGCTAGGCAAACACTCTACCACTAGGCCAAACTCCCAGTCCTTTTTGTTTGTTTTAGGGTCATCACCTTTCAGCCAGGGTTGGCTTCTAACTGTGATCCTCAGATCTCAGCCTACTGGGTAACTAGAATGACAGGCATAAGCCAGCAGTACCTGGTGTAAGAGCCATTTAAATTGTTAACCATTCTTATCAAGAAGCCAAGATGACAGCAAAACAACTTCTAATGTGCTGAAGAGAGAATTGTACAGAAAAGCAAATTGTACAGAAAATCAAATGGCCAGTCACTCAACACACACACACACACACATCCCCCAGTTATTATTACCTTGCAAGCAGTATCAAATTGTAGGAATAGCAAGACTGTTTGTAGGCATGTTTTACTAAACCTTCACCTAAGATCTGGAAGCCTTGTTTATCCTGGGTAGTGGCCAGGGCTCACTCGCAGTGACCAGCGTGGGTGATGGGAACTGTTGAGAGTCCAGCTGACCATTGTGCACAGACAGCTGCCTAGATGACTGGCCAGCCACTGCCCAGCCAGCTAGCCCAGCCTTCCCATCCACCTGTCTCTACACGAGTGCAGTGACCCATGCGTCTTTTTAATTTAATCTCGAGTGGTTCCTAAAAAAAGCAATTATTCTGTGTGTGTCAGCAAACCCAACAGGAATGCTTTAGCAAGGGCATATTTTAGATTCTCACATGCTTTTCTAGATCTGAACTTAGCCTTTGCCTTTCGGAAGCCCTAGTGTCACTCGCTACATTGAGCTCCAATCCTAGTTTCAGTGACATTTGGTTTAATTTCTAGATCTTTCAAAGGCCCTCCTCATCCCCTCTTCTTCTTCCCCTCCTCCTCCCCCACTCCTCTTTTCTCCCTCCCCTCCTTCTTCTCCTCCTCTTCCCCTTTCCCTCCTCCCTCCTCCTCCTGACACAGCCCTTGTCTATTTTCATTTCCTGTGGCCCCTGTGCATGGGGTGCACTTGTTTCCTTGGTTTGGTGGGCTCTGTGTTAGACATAGAGTCCACCTAAGAAAACTCAGATGTTTCTCATATGTCAATAAAAGTATGTATTGCAATCCTTAAATCTCCCCTTCTTTCTCTCCCTTTATTATTATTATTAGTTTTTATTTTTTTAGCGGTCCTGGGCATAGACTCTGGGCCTGGGCACTGTCCCTGAGTTTCACAGGGCCCCTCCCAGCCTGCGTGTGTGTGTGTGAGGTTTATTGGAGGAAAGTCTCATGGACTCCTCTGCCCAGGCTGGATCTGAGCTGGGTAGCTAGGATGGCAGGCGTCATCCATGGCACCTGTCGTTTTCCTGCAGTCCTGGCTCGAGCGCAGGGCCTGAGCCCCAGCACCACTTCCGGCTCTTCGATGTGTGCGGTACCCAGGCCTCGAGCCCGGGTCTTCGAGCGTGCCAGGCAAGCACGCCACCCCTCGGCCACGCCCCTTGGCCACGCCCCTCGGCCACGCCCCTCGGCCACGCCCCCCGCCACTACCAGCGTCTCTGCTGTTGCCGTGGCGCTGGCCGGGCCTGGACCTCCGCGGCGGGTCACTGTCCCCTAGCCTTCCGCTCCAGGCTGGCCCCCACCACGTGGTCCCACAGACCTTCCTGCCCGGGCTGGCTCTGAACCCCCGTCCTCTGGTGTCAGCCTCCTGAGCGCTAGGATGGCGAGTGTGGCCCGCCGCAGAGACCGCGGCCCGGCCTGGACGACGCCACCACGGCCGCGCGCGCCTGCGCACTGGCGGAAGACGGCCCGCCCGTCCGTCCTCCCCGTGTGCGCATGCGTGCTGAGCGGAACGCCCCCTCCCTCCCCCCCCCCCCCCGGCTCGCCGTCACACGCGCGCCTGCGCACTGGGCAGGAAGGCGCCGGCCCTCTCCTCCGCGGCCCCCCCCACCCCACGCGCGCGCCTGCGCACTGGGGCGCGCCCGGCCTCCCGGAAGCGGCGCGCCGAGCTCGCGCCACGTCCGCCGCGGTCCGGGCGCCGCTCTGGGATGCCGCCGCTGGGCCGGGCCGACGGCATGGGGGGCCTGGCGGGCCGCGCGGCCCCGCGCCCCGCCCTCCGCCTGCTGCTGCTGCTGCTGCTGGGGCTCCTGCTGTGCGCCCGGCCGTCGGGGGGCGCCGAGCTCACCTTCGAGCTGCCGGACAACGCCAAGCAGTGCTTCCACGAGGAGGTGGACCAGGGCGTCAAGCTGTCCCTCGACTACCAGGTGAGGCCGCCCTCCCCTGCCCTCCCCTGCCCTGCCCTGCCCTCCCCTGCCCTGCCCTGCCCTGCCCTCCTCTCCCCTCCCCTCCCCTGTCCTCCCCTCCTCTGCCTTGCCCTCCCCTCCCCTGTCCTCCCCTTCCCTGCCCTGCCCTCCCCTCCCCTGTCCTCCCCTCCCCTACCTTGCCCTCCCCTCCCCTGCCCTGCCCTGCCCTGCCCTCCCCTGCCCTGCCCTGCCCTGCCCTCCTCTCCCCTCCCCTCCCCTGTCCTCCCCTCCTCTGCCTTGCCCTCCCCTCCCCTGTCCTCCCCTCCCCTGCCTTGCCCTCCCCTCCCCTGTCCTCCCCTCCTCTGCCTTGCCCTCCCCTGTCTTCCCCTCCTCTGCCTTGCCCTCCCCTCCCCTGTCCTCCCCTCCCCTGCCTTGCCCTCCCCTCCCCTGTCCTCCCCTCCCCTGCCTTGCCCTCCCCTCCCCTGTCCTCCCCTTCCCTGCCTTGCCCTCCCCTCCCCTGTCCTCCCCTCCTCTGCCTTGCCCTCCCCTCCCCTAACACTTGATTTTTGCCATATGGCGCCCAAAAGCCAGCTCCTGTCCGGCCATCTGCCTCCGTGGTCAGTGGCCCAGGGCAGCCTGCAGATCTGGGGCCTCCCCTCACTCAGGGGTGAGGCTCCGCAGGCAGATCTGGGGTGGGGGTCGTGGCACCCCTTGGTTTCAGCGGTTAGAGGGTTTCATGGTTAGAGGCACCGTGGGAGGCTTGTGGCTGCACACAGCTGTGTGGAAAGAGGAGGCAGGGGTCTGTGGCCCTTCCAGCTGTGGGGTCAGGTGGGAATTGTGCACCTGTCTGCACTCACCCAGATAACACATTGGTTGTGTGGTTGGAAGGCCCAAGGGGCCATGTCAGAGCTGCCCTCTGTGGCTTTAAACCTCCCACCAGCCTCCTGGGGCCTGCTGCCTTCCCCAGAGCTCGGAAACAACTGCATCACCTCTGCGTGTGTGTGTGTGTGTGTGTACGTGTACAGCTGCGTGCCCACGTGGACACACACATGCTGAGGCTGAAACTCAGGATCTGGGTGCTGTCCCTTAGCTTTTCTGTTCAAGAATGACTCTACCACTTGAAGTCCAGCTCCCCTTGCGGCTCTGTGTTGGTTAAGCGACGTGTCCCGTGAACCTATCTCTTGGGGCTGGTTTTAAACTGCAGTCCTCACATCTCTGCCTCTTTTGAGTAGCTGGGATTACAGGGGTGAGTCACAACACCCAGCAACAGTTTCCCTTTTTCTTTTAATTCATTTATTCACAGTCACATCTAGATTGCTTGTGTGGTGTTTCCCTCTGCTGTCTAACTCTGCCGTCTGTGTCCTTGTGTTTACACAGGGTGTTTCCACTGGAACCAATACTCATCAAATCCTGTGTGTACCCTACTGAATTTGTGCCTCTCTTGCTAATGTTACTAAATGCTGCTTTTTTTTTTATCCAATCATTGTTAACTTTATTAAATGTTCTTTTTTTTTTTTTTTTGCCAGTCCTGGAGCTTGAACTCAGGGCCTGGGCATTGTCCTTGGGCTTTCTCAAAATTAGCACTTTACCACAGCACCACTTCTGGCTTTTTTTGTGTATGTGGTACTGAGGAATCGAACCCAGAGCTTTATGCATGCTAGGCAAGCACTCTACCACTAGGCCACGCTCCAGCCCCCGCCCCCACCTCCTTTTGCATCTAATCCTAAATGCTACTGCTTTTGTATCCAATCACAGTTAATGTCACTGAATGCTGCCATTTTTGTCTCCAATGACTGGTCAGCTTTCCTAAACATCCTCAGAGCCATCCACCAAGCCCAGAGCTAATAGTTGTTTGCAGAATGGAGCCCACGGACCTCAGGTCCAGCCAGCCTCTCATCTCAGGCAACTTTCTTAACTCCAGTCCTCCATTTCCTCTGCTGTAAAATGGGTACAAGTTAGGCTTGCTGTACTCCTGTGGCTCAGACCTTTTGGCATCAAACCCTTAGGGACTCAGCTCTCAGCCCTGGCATTGACGCAGAGTGACAGTGGCCATTTGATGGGCCTTTCTTCAGGCCCAGCGCTGGCTGGAAGGAATGTGAGGAGCGTGGCGTGCGTGCGTGGCAGAGCGTGGCAGCCGTTTTGTGTGTGTGTGTCCCCGTCAGGTCATCACTGGAGGCCGCTATGACGTCGACTGCTACGTAGAGGACCCCACGGGGAACATTCTCTATCGAGAGACCAAGAAGCAGTACGACAGCTTCACCCACCGGGCCGAGGTGAAGGGCGTCTACCAGTTCTGCTTCAGTAACGAGTTCTCCACCTTCTCCCACAAGACCGTCTACTTCGACTTCCAGGTGGGGGACGAGCCCCCCATTCTCCCAGACATGGGCAGCAAAGTAACCGCTCTCACCCAGGTGAGTGCAGCGCCTCTGCCCCGGTCTTTCCTCCTTCCGCCTCTGGCTAGCCAGCAAAAAAAAGCCAGGAGTAAAGGTATGGCTCAAGTGGTAGAGCACCAGGCAAGAGTGTGAGGTCCTCATGCCAGGGCCCAGTACACACACATATACCACACCCAGGAGGGTGAGAAACACCCATCTGTTTCTCAATGCCCCAGAGCCTCAGTCACGTGTCACCTCTGTTCACGTCCCTCAGTGAGCACATGTCACGGGGCAGGTCTGGGTGAGTGGAGGGCTGGCCAGCCATGGCTGGACATTTCTGCAGGACGGTCACCGACACCTTAGGCCCTCATGGCTTTCATTGCTCATTCATTTCATTTTGGGCACTACTGGGATTTGAACTCGGGGCCTCGTGTTTGCAAGGCAAGAGCTCTGCCAGGCACTTGAGGCGTGTCCCCAGCCTTAGCGGGTTGATTCATCAGACCCTGGACTCGGGTTCCAGTCTGCCTTCCAGTCCTAAAGCTCACCCTCCCTTCCACAAGCAGCCGGATGTGTGCTCTGACCCCATTGTCCTCCCAGAGAAACTTGAAAGACTGGATCAGCCACCTGGGCCTGAGCTCAAGTGGCAGTGTCGTGAGTGTTGGGGTGTGGGGAGCAGGTTCCATCGTGCGCTGTGGTTAGGGGCACACACATGACATCCTTCTGGCTGTCACCCCCCCACACCTCATCCCCACCATCAGATGCTGCTGCATCGTTGAGAAAGTACATGCCGTCTGCACTCACCTGTTCACACTAATTCAAATTAAATGAACAACGCCACATGCCCGTGGCTCACGCCTGTCATCCCAGCTACTCAGGAGGCTGAGGTCTGAGGATCTCAGTTCAAAGCCAGCCTAAGTCTGTATCACCAGTGAACCACCAGAAAACCAGAAGTGGCACTGTGGTTTAAGTGGTAGAATACCAGACTTGAGCAAAAAGAGCCCAGGGTCAGTGCCCAGGCATTGAATTCAAGGCCCAGAACTGGCACCAAAAGGAAAAAGAAACGCCAGGTTCAAGCCTCTGTATTGGTGAACACACACTAATTTAAATGAGCAGTTCATCTTCTTGTGTAGGAATGCGCTGTGCCCTGGCGAGGCCCCCGTGGCAGAAGGCCTTTCTGGGAGTCTGCCTTGCTTGGCTCTGAGCTGGCCTAGTGGCTGCCTTCCGTAGGGTGAGCTGAGAGTGGAGCTTGTGTGTGAGAGCTTGTGTGATTCTGGACAGCTCTGTTGGGCTGGTGAGACTGCTCAGTGTGAAACGTTTTATAAGCTTGGCCCCAAAGACTTCCTCTTTTTTTTTTTCCCCAGTCCCTGGGCTTGAACTCAGGACCTGAACGCTTTCCTTGAGCTTCTTTTGCTCAAGGCTAGTGCTCTACCACTTGAGCCACAGTGCCACTTCTGGCTTTTTCTCTGTCTGTGTGAGGTACTGAGGAATCGAACCCATGGCTTCACACACTCTAGGCAAGCACTCTACACTGGCCCAAATTGAGATTACTTGTGTGTGTGTGTGTGTGTGTGTGTGTGTGTGTACACGTGTATGTACGTGTGTATACTCCATCTCTAGTGCTTGACCTCACCACTTTGCACTCTCCCTTGGCTTTTCCACTTGAGGCTCGTGCTCTACCACTTGAGCCACACCTCCACTTCTGGCTTTTTGCTGGTTCATTGAAGAGAAGAGTGTCAGGGATTTTTTCTGCTCCTTCAGAACTTTGATCCTCAGATCTCAGCCTCCTGATGCCGGGCTCTGAGTCAGTCTGGAGTCTGTCCCTCCTTCCTGTGTGACTAAGCCAGCCTTTTGCCCTTTCTGGGCCTTCAGGGTCTCCCAAGGGTTAAATGAGAGCGGTGCTGTGCTGGCACGGAGCCCCAGGTGGCCCTGGGGGGGTGAGAGCAGCCCCTGGTGGCTTGCTGGGCCCCTCTCCGCTGACGCAGAGCGTGGATCTGTCCCCCGTGCAGATGGAGTCAGCCTGCGTCACCATTCACGAGGCCCTGAAGACGGTGATCGACTCGCAGACTCATTACCGCCTGCGGGAAGCCCAGGACCGGGCCCGGGCCGAGGACCTCAACAGCCGCGTCTCCTACTGGTCGGTGGGCGAGACGCTCGCCCTGTTCGTGGTCAGCTTGAGCCAGGTCCTGCTGCTCAAAAGTTTCTTCACAGAGAAACGGCCCATCCACAAGGCTGTCCGCTCGTAGCTGCCGCCCCTGCGCCCCAGGTCCGGAGGGAACCCCACATCAGCACATCCAGAACCGCTGGAGCGCGCCGGCGCCGAGCTGGAGGCCGCACCTGGCAGTCCACGCACGCGTCTGACCCTGGCACCCACTCCCCTGCAGGCGTCTGATCACATCAGCCACCACCAGGGTTAGAACCTGAGGCTGGTGACTCACGCCTGTCATCCCAGCTGCGCAGGAGGCGGAGATCCGAGGACCGCCATTCAACGCCAGCTCCTGCAGAAAAGTACACGAGACGGTCATCTCCAGTGACCTAGCAAAAAGCCGGAAGTGGAGGTGTGGCTCAAGTGGTGGAGCCCCTGCCTTGAGTAAAAAAGCCAAGCCAGAGCACGAGCTGTGGAGTTCAAGTGCCAGTTTTAACAGCGGGCTGGGGAGAGTGGCCCAGCCCTTGGTATTCCAGGGACTCTGCTCCAACCTCCGCGCCTGGATGTGCAAGCCCGGAACTCCTCTCGGGGCTTGGTTGCTATGGGAACCGGAGGAGCGCTCCTCTGTGGCTAGGGCCTGCCCCCCTCTCCACTGTGTCTCCTCCGAGGGGCGGCTAATAAAACCTAAGCGTGGATACCCCGAGATGCCTGCCTCGCTTGTTACACGGCATCTCATCCGTCGGGAAAAATAATAAAATGTCCCTGGCTGGCAAATGGGTGACGTGCGTGTCACGCCAAGAGGCGAAGGGCACGTGTTTTCATGCCTAGGAAGCCCTTGGCACGGCTCAAAAGCTAAAAGAAACCCCAAGGCTGGGAGCAGCGCTCGCCCCTCCGGGGAGAAGCACAACAGGAAACCCCCAAAGCAGGCTCGCACGGAACCCCACATCCACGCCCTCCCTTCAGCTCTGTCGTGGAATGAGGAGAACTCAGTCTCCGGGCTTTGTAAGTCCCCATGTGGGGTGATGGAGACCCAGACGAGCTGGGGGGGTGGGGGGGTGGCCAGTCTATACTGCAGCTTTCCCAAATCCCCCCGAGTCCCCGGATCCTAGGTCAAGTCCATTTCAGGCATGGTTTATCATCAGGAACTAGAAAAGGACAGCATGACACTGGTGGCTCATGCCTGTAATCTTAGTGGCTCGGGAGGCCGAGGATCATGGTTCAAAGCCAGCCCAGGCAGGAAAGGCCATGAGACTTAGCTCCAGCTAATCTTTTTTTTTGCTGGTCGTGGGGCTTAAACTCAGGGCCTGCGCACTGTCCTTGGGCTTTTTCTCAAGGCTAGCATTCTGCCACTTGAGCCACAGCACCACTTCCAGCTTTTGCTATGTATGTGCTACCAAGGAATTGAATCCCAGTCTTCATGCATGCTAGGCAAGCACTCCACCACTAGGCCAAACTCTTGGCCCTTTTTTTTTTTAAGATAGAAGTAGCATTGTGGCTCAATAGAATGCCAGCCTTGAGCTAAAAAAGCTCGGGGACTGTGCCTGGCTAGGAGCTCACGCTCTAGGTTCTGCACAAAACAAAATAAAAACCTTGAGAGTAGAAATGGGGTTCTCCATTCTGGGGTTGTCTCCTCCCCTTTCCTCTGGGAGACTCCCAAACTATGATATTTCCGAGGATTGCTAGCCCAGCCCAGTTTTATCTGTCTCCTCCTGAAACTTTGTGTTTCTCAAGCCTACCATTTGACCACAGGAGAAGGGTAGGCTTCAGGCACGGTTTCCTCCAGCAGCTGCTTTCACACTGGAGAAACTGGGAGAGAAACTGTGTTGCTGACCTCTCTGGGTTTTCCTAGAACACAGGACACCATGAGTGCAGCTACCTTTATCCAACACACTGCCAGTGACAGCACACACACTCAGCACTGGAACCCTTCTAAGAAGGAGGGCGGGCGGGGTCGGCAGCTACTCAGGGGACTGAGGTCTGAGGAGTACAGATAAAAGCCAGCCTCGGCAGGAAAGGCCTCCATGTCAATGAACTAGCAAAAGCTAGAGGTGGAGGTGTGGTTCAAGTGGTAGAGTGTTAGTCTTGAGTGAAAAAGCTAATGGAGGGGCCGGGAGTTTGGCCTAGTGGTAGTGTGCTTGCCTTGCATGCATGAAGACCCAGGTTCGATTCCTGGATACCACATACGTAGAAAAAGCACGGTGCTTGGTGAGCAGTGACCACGAGAGGGCAGCAGAGCAGCGTTGCCCGGCTCCAGGCCGTCTAACCCCAGAGCTCCACGCACACCTGGCGTGGGCTAGACTGTCCCGGAGCCGGACTGGTGACTTCTAAATCCATGGCACTTCATTTTCTTTCCAATAAACCACAATAGCTTCCTCCATCCATGTCAGATGTGACCCTGTTCTCCATACGCTGAGCTGCTGGCAAGGAAGCCATGGCCCAGAGCAAGACTAGATGATGAAGCCTGGTATCTCGAGCTCATGCCTGTCACGTGAGCGTCTCAGGAGGCCGAGTGCTGGGGACCACAGTTCGAAGCCAGCCTCAGCACACAAGTCCATGAGACTTTAATCTCCAATCCCCCAGCTGGAGAGAGGGAGACAGAAGTGAGGGGAAGGGCTTGAGGCCTGGGGTGGGACTGTGAGATGACACAAGATGGCGGGCAGAGGGCCAGGGCCAGCCAAGGAGTCCTGGCAGGGCTTCTGCCACCCAATCACATCCCCAACACACCCTGGGGCTGTGAGCGTACCTGGGGGTGGAGGACATCGGGCTGGGCCCACGGGTTGCTGCAAAACCAAACCAAACCCCCTTTCCTGTGCTAGGCGCTGGTGGCTCACACCTGTTATCCCAGCTACTCAGGAGGCTGAGATCGAAGGATCTCGGTTCAAAGCCAGCCAGGGCACAAAAGTCCATGAGACTCTTATCTCCACTGAACCACCAGAAAACCAGAAGTGGGGCTGTGGGTCAACGTGGTAGAGTGTTAGCCTTGAGCAAAACTGCTCAGGGACAGCACTCAGGCCCAGGGCTCAAGCCCCACAACCAACGAAACAACAGCAACCATGAACCCCAAGCATTTTTAACATGCAGACAAAGGAAATGAGTAAGGTAAAACACATGTCTTAGAAGACGCATGGTTGGATTCCAAAGTAAAACCCACATTTGTGTTGCATATAGCTACATATGACATGTGGGGACCAGAAACACAATTGAGAACAAGTTATCTGGGGCTTGGAAAGCAGATGGGGTGGCAGTGACATGGCCTTATGAAAGAGAGGACAAAGAGAAGCCCGTAATTGGCATTGTTACCTGCGCTGTCACTGGCCTGAATTGCAGCCCTAGCACTGGACTACAGGCTGATATCACACAGCTCAGCCTCTGAAAAATGACCATAGGGTCATAGAGATGAGCTCAGGGCCTGACATGTGACAGTTGACCTGTCCAGGTGCCTTCTGGGGAAAACCTCGCGTGGGGTGGATGGAGGGGAGGCTGAGCTCATGGCCTGGGGCTCCAGCTGGAGCTGGTGAGCTGGGGTGGGGGGGGTGGGTAGGGATGGGAGTTTGTTCCAGGTACCTCAGAGCTGAAGAGAGCCATGTTCCTTTGAAAAAAACATTTTCTTTCTGCATAGAGGACTCCAAAGGCAAATAAAACAGATAAAAGCATTTTCAAGGACATGAATTCATCTGTATTTGTGGTGAGTCCAAAGTAATGAACTTATTTTTTAAAAAATCTATTAGGACTAATGAGACCACAGTGAGGAAGCTGGCTGACTAAAGATATATATATATCTATCTATATATATGAAAACCTATATTCTTTTACAGACCAGGAGAAGCTGGTCAGAAATCTTAATGGAAGAGGAAAAAAAATCAAAATAGTCCCCAAAGTGCAACCAAATTATATTTTACTGCAGCAGGAAAAAAAAAACTGTCTATGGTTCCAGCACATTAAAAATGACACCAACTGTGTGGAAGAAATAACTTTCTTGAGAAAGAAGAAGGTTATAAAATACCTCAGTACGCTCCCATTTGGGAGTAGAAATACACATACACATATACACACACACACACTCACTGCATATAGTTTGAAAGATAGTTATGGGAATATTATCATTTTTTGACAGTTCTGGGGCTTGAACTCAGGGCCTGAGCACTGTTCTTGGGCTTTCTCAAGGCTAGTGTTCTACCACTTGAGCCACAGTACCACTTTTCAGTTTTTTCTTTGTTGTGGTATGGAGGAATCGAACCCCAGACCTGGTGCATGCTAGGTGAGCACTCTACCACTAGGTCACTCCCTTCCCCCCCTTTTTAGCTAGCAGATGATGTGTCTTATAAATGCAGGTTGAGTGTCCAGGCAGAACCAAAGAAGCTGAGCAGAGCTTTCGTCTTGGCCTCATGGGTCTCTGGCAATTCTTCAATAACTGCAGATCTGCTCTTTTAAGTTTAGGTTCATATTCCACACAAAAATACCACCCCAGCCAGGCACCTGCCCCACATCTGTCATCCCAGCTACTCAGGAGGCAGAGAGCCGAGGATCTCAGTTCAAAGTCAGCTCAGGCAGGAAAGTCCAATTGAACACCAGAAAACCAGAAATGGCTGTGGCTCAAGTGGTAGAGCGCTAGCCTTGAGCTGAAGAGCTCAGGGACAGTGCCCAGGCTCTGAGTTCAAGGCCCAGAACTGGCAAACAAAACAAAACAAAAACAAACAAAAACCAAGCCAAACAAACAAAAAATAACCCGCCAGGAAGTAGAGTCCAAGAAAAAAAAGAAAAAGAAAAAATATTTCCAGGAACAATTTCCTAAGGCAGAGAGAGCCAAGGCTATGTCCAGCCCTTTTTATTTATGTATTTATTTCCATGCTGGTTACTGGGGCTTGAACTCATGGCCTGGAATTTTGTGCCCCATTAAGCCACAGCACCATTTCTGGGGTTTTGGTAGTTTGTTGAAGATAACAGTCTCGCCAATTTTCCTTTTCTAGGCTGTCTTTGAACCCCGATCCTCAGATCTCAACCTCCTGAGTAGCTGGGGTGACAAACCCAAGCCTGCAGTGCCCTGCTTAAAGCAATGGATGCTGAGATTGCTCGGTTGCCTTGCAGGGGCCAGGCCCACCGCCAGAGGGCAGTCCCTGTCGCCGGGCTGAGGCTCGGGAGAAAAAGTGGGGGCCTGGAACTAAGGAGCCTCTCTGGTTCCAGAAGAAAACTACAGCACAGACAGAAGCTAACATGGATGGATGCCTCCAACTCCATCTTCCGCTCACCTTGGCACCATCAGGACATGCATGCATAGCAGAGCAGATGGGTATTAGAAGATTCTAGTTTGTGTTGGTCCTGGGGCTTGAACTCAGGGCGTGGGTCCTGTCCCTAAGCTCAAGGCTAACACTCTACCACTTTGAACCACTTCTGGTTTCCTGTGGTTCCTTGGAGAGACGAGTCTCACTGTCTTTCCTACCCAGGCTGGCTTTGAACCTTGCGCCTCAGATCTCAGTCTCCTGACTGGCCAGGCTTCCTTCCCCTCCCCAGGCTGGGAGACCTAGAACCCCACAGAACCCCAGCATGGAACCTCCCAGAACCTCCTTCTAGAACCCAAGAGACCCTGCATCACGGCTCAGGAATCTCTTTGGGGTGATTGCAACCTTTGTCTGTTCCCCCCACCCCTCTGGCCCCCCAATCTGAGCTACTCTCTGCTACAGTCAGCAATGTGCAAGACCCCAGGTCAGTGGATTTGCTCAAACAAGCCCGTCTTCTCCTCCTCCTTCTCTTCAAGGGAACAGCCAAACAAAACAACAGCACAACAAGAAAAGCCCCATCAAGTAATTAAGTCCCTGGAAATTCTCCAAGGACAAAGACAAGGAGCTGACACTGGCAGGCGTGGTCTGCCGCAGAGCTGCAGCCAGCCCAGCCGTCTCTGCTGGGCCAAGAGGCAGCAGCTGGAAATGCCATAGCCCAGAGCTGCAGAGACACCATCGAGTTTTCCAGGGTGATTCATTGGGGCACGCGCGTGTGTGTGTGTGTCTCAGGAAACATGGCTCCCTCAGAATTCCAGGGTCATTTCTTGCAGGATGGGGCCTCAGATCCTGACTTTCCAGGCTCAGAAGCCATGGCCGGCCAGCCAGCCTGAGGCAGCGTGCCACGCGTTCACTCTCATCTCCAGGGACAACCCTTGAGGTGACACGTTCAGTTCATTCCTGTTCATTAATAGATAATGCCAGTGAGCCAGGGTAAACTAGCGTGACACAGCCAGACCAGAGTATTTCATAGCTGGGAGCTGGTGCTCACACCTGTAATCCCAGCTACTCAGGAGACTGAGATAGGAGAATCGCGGTTCAAAACCAGCCTGGGCAGGAAAAGTCCATGAGACTCTTGTCTTCAACAAATCACCAGAAAACCAGAAGTGGAGCTGTGGCTCAAAGTGGTAGAGCACTAGCCTTGAGCACAAACGCTCAGGCACAGCACCCAGGCCCTAAGTTCAAGCCCCAGGACTGACCCAAAACAAAGAGTATGTCAAGACTTAAACGGGGTGGATGGAAGGTGCATGGCTTTGGTGAGATGTTCCAGGCAGCTCTAGGCCTTGGCTGGCACGTCAAGCGTTTATCAGAATTCCTAGATTCCCCTCACCACACAACCACTGGGTGGCATTCTGTAGTGAAAAGACAGGAAAAGACAGTTCCTTTTTACCGCAGGATCCACATTGCAGTTACTTCTGATTTGGGGCTATTGGTGAGTTGTCTGCCGAGCTCATTTGGTATGAGTTCAGGAACACAGGTCCTTGTGGTTATCGAGGGAATGTCTGTAACTTGACTGAGCAATTTAAGAATCTTCTACAAAGTGCCCGGGGCAATTTATAGTCCCACAGAAGAAATATTCCTGTTTATTTACAAGAATATTCTTTCTCTGTTTTGGAGTTAATTCCTTCTTGAGTATATTTTACTCCACGGGAGATAGTTCTCTGTTATTTTCATTTACTTTTTCATTCTGTAAAGTGTCAGGGTGTGGGCTGGGAGCATTGCCTAGTAGTAGAGTGCTTGCCTAGCGTGCATGAAGTCCTGGGTTCAATTCCTCAGTACTACATACATAGAAAAAGCCAGATGTGGTACTGTGGCTCAAGTGGTAGAACTCTAGCCTTGAGAAAGTCCAAGGACTGTGCTCAGGTCCTGAGTTCAAGCCCCAGAACTAACAACAACAACAACAACAACAAAAGGGTGTGTGTGTGTGTGTGTGTGAATACTATAGCTTGTAATTTATCAAGATTTGGTCTATATGACTAATGGTTTTTGTGTTGGCCCTGGGGCTTGAACTCAGGGCCTGGGCACTGTCCCTGTGCTTTTATACTCAAGGCTGGCACCCTACCACTTTGAGCTCCACTTAGGCAGATTCAAATGTGCCACAAAACTAATTCAAAAAGTCATACTTGAAGCCCATGGCTCAAGCCTCTCATCGTAGCTACTAAGGAGGCTAGAATTTGAGGATTACAAGTTCGAGGCCAGCCAAGGCAGAAATATCTTCCAGACTCTTCTCTCCAATGAACCACTAGAAAACTCAGTGCGAAGGCATCGCTCAACTGGTTGAATGGCAGCCTTGAGTGAGTTTAAAAAATAAATAAATAAGCTAAGGGACAGATCCTAGGCCTTGAGTTCAAGCCCCAGTATTGGCGCCAAAAAGAGATAAGAAAAAAGAAAAAAAGAAAAGGCATACTGGAAAAGATTCTTTTTCTCACAGACTGTCAAGAAGAAAAAAAAGGCAGCCTGTGTTTTTATAGCACACCCGTCGTTCCCCGATGTTGGGTGAGCCTGGGTTTCTCTCAGCTCTGCTGTACTGACTCACACTTCTGTTGGCAAGCAAAGATTTCTTTATAAACTACATGGCAGAGAGGGAAGTTTGCAAACAGAGTTTGTGGCTTCCAGCATAATTGTTACTGAAGCTGTGGCATTTTTATCCAGACTGGCATCAAGGCTGTCCCGTGCTGTAATAACAGGTGAATAGGAAGCTTTCTTTTTCTTCTTCTTCTTTTTTTGTTCTGCCACTCATTTGTCTCTTGCAGATTCTGTCTCTTTTGGGTGCCAGGATGTGGCTACACATGGAGAAAGGGTTCTTGAATCTTTTTATTATATGTATTTTTGGCTTACAGCATTCATTCGTTTATGCAGGATCTGGGTGCTGTCCCTTAGCTTTTTTGTTTTGCCTGAGGTTGGTACTTTATCACTTGAGCCACAGCTCTACCTCTGACTTTTTGGTGGCCAACTGGAGATCAGAGTCTCAGGGACTTTCCTGCTCAGGCTAGCTTTGAACTGGGATCCTCAGATCTCAACCTCCTGAGTATCTGGGATGGATGACAGGCGTGAGCCACCAGTGCCTTGCTTGTGTTTATTTTTTTATCAGTCATGGGGCTTGAACTCTGGTCCTGGGCGCTGTCTCTGAGCTCTTTAGCTCAAGGCTAGTGCTCTACCACTCGAGCAATAGCATCACTTGCGATTTTCTGGTGGTTAACTGGAGATAAGAGTCTTGTGGACTTTTGTGCCTGGGCTGGTCTTGAACCTCGATCCTCAGATCTCAGTTTCCTGAGTAGCTAGGATTACAGGTGTGAGCCATCAGTGCCCAGCTTGTGTTTATTTTAATGACAATATTTCAAGCCTATAGCGAGGACTAGTTAATAATAATGTCTCTTCACCTATTATCCATTTATTACATTTTAATAATGTCCTATTTGCTTGAGAATTGTCTGGAGAGCCAAGGAAATTTCATGCCTCTTCTTAGTTTTTTCTCCTGTTTCCTTTTCATTTTGAAGTTGGATTTGGGGCTGGGAGGATGGCTCAGTGGTAGAGTGCTTGCTTAGCATGCACAAAGCC
The DNA here is from genome assembly GCF_031878675.1 of Megascapheus bottae. NCBI lineage: Eukaryota > Metazoa > Chordata > Mammalia > Rodentia > Geomyidae > Megascapheus > Megascapheus bottae. Next base: position 373,722 of record NC_143538.1, on the reverse strand, counting down.
TGGGGTTCAGTTCCTCAGAACCACATAACAGGAAAATCCAGAGGTGGTGCTGTGGCTCAAGTGGTAGAGTGCTAGCCTTGAACAAAAGTTCAGGGACAGTGGTCAGATCCTGAGTTCAAGTCCCAGGACTGGAATAAAAAAAAAAGTTTGACTTGTTTTTGTCCATACTCGTACTTTAACATCTTTTGTTGTGCTTTTCCTTTTTACTGCTACTCCTTTCTTTTCCAGTTCACCATCTCGAACTCCCAGTCACTTCTATACCTATTGCTCCTTTGCAAATTGTAAGAGGTGACAGAAAAGAGGCTTCAGTGGGGTTTTGTGTGTTAACTCAAGACTCCTGTCTTTCCATCTGTGTCCTTTGATCCAAGCTGATTTTTGCTGCAGTCTCTTCGATTTCCATGGGCTACAGGAAAAAGAAGATTTTGGCATACGTGCCTTGCCATGGAAGGCACCTCATCTCTCTCGAGTGACATCTTGATCACGTGATTGCTCCTTTTCCTGAGCAAGAAGTTCAGGGACAGAGCCCAGGCCCTGGGGCCAGTCCTAGGACGGGCACCAAAAAAGAAGAAGAAAAAGGAAGGCTTTCGGAGTGCCTAAGAAATGATTTTGAATGATATTTCCAAAATCTGTACATGTTGCTTCAACCCCTCCAGCCCCCACCCCCCGCTGAGAAGGCAATCTCAGTGTCAGGAGGTACGAGGTGACCCATCTTAAAGGGGTATCCTGCCAAGATGAGGGGCCATGGCATGCCGGGAAATCTCATCAGGGTAAGTGACTGACTTCTTAGTTGTTATGGATTTTTTTTTGTCAGTCATAGGATTTGAACTCTGGGCCTGGGTGTTTTCCCTGAGCTCTTCAGTTCAAGGCTTGAACCACAGCGCTACTTCCCATTTTCCAGTGATTAATTGGAGATAAGAGTCTCATGGTGCTGGGGTTGGCTTTGAACCACAGTCCTCAGATCTTAGCCTCCTGTGTAGCTAGGATTACAGGTGTGAGCAACCATGCCGGAATTGTTATGGATTTTATTCCTTCTCCTCTTTCTTCGATACTAGGACTTGAACGCAGGGTGTCACACTCTCATTCCACTTTTTCTCTCAAGGCTGGCGCTCTACCACTTGAGTCACAGTTCCCCTTCTGGCTTTTTGTTGTTGTTGTTGGTTCACTGGAGATAAGAGTCTCATGGATTTGTCTGCCTATGCCGTCTTCGAACCCCAATCCTCAGCCTCCTGAACAGCTAGGATGCCAGGTGTGTGCCACCAGTGACTGGCCAGGCTTCATGTCTAATAGTCTGACAGGAAGTGTGTTAGGAGGGCAACTTCTATTTGCCAACTCAGTGGGCACATTTCCAGTGCCCCAGGCTAGGCTGCTTTCTTCCAATAAAGATAGCAACAGCGACAACTGGTGCCACCCCTGGGCTTCCTTTGATGGCCTGCTGTCATTGAAGCCCCATTTCCAGACACCTATCCCCTTATTTGGAATAAGCAGATGTGTGAATGCAGGGAGGGAGATGGATGTCTCAGCCAGCACAGGAACACAGAACCCAGCGTCCTCAGGGTTACATGGGGAGAACAGGAGGGGGGGGGGATCTTCAGAGGGACTCCAGTCCCCGGTCTTCTGGGGGACCTTGGGGACAGAAATAATTTGGCTGGCATGTGATTTTTCTTTGCTTTTTGCCCTGTGAGATGAGGAGAAGCAGGCGTGTCTGCTGGTGAGGAGGTGTGCCTGGGACATGGAGATTCATCAGCCAGGGCTCCCCGGCCCCCCATGGCCCCCAGAAGCCCAAGGAGGGTATGAAAGGCCTGCGGCATGGAGCCTGAGCTGGTCGGGGCCTAAATAGGGCTGGGGGGGGCGGGGTCCCAGGAAACTCAAGAATCCTGAGAGGTCAGAGCTCAGGACTGACAGGTCCAGTAACCTATCATCTAAGTCCCCGCCCCTAGGGTATAAGGTTTGCCGAAAGGAAACTCAGTTCAGGAGAGGAGGGTTTACTGTGTGAGGAAAGAGCAGCCTCCTGCCACCCAAGGTGGAGTACAGCGAGCAAGAGGGCTTAGGGCGGGAAGTGAGTGATGATGTAGGAGGAGGGGTTTAGACACAGAGGAGGTGGATGTGATCTCAGAGGATGGGGAAATGCCTCAGAGTGGGGGACCGCCCACTGCCCCCAGGCGTGCCAGCTGCCAGGGTTTCAGGTGCCGGGCGGGCATTTCCAGGGTGCAGTGGGAGAGAGCCAAGGGAAGAAGCCATTTCTTCCAGTGGGACCTCACATAGGGGACTTCAGGACTCATAGGAATTCAGACCACCACCTGGGGGCGGGGCCTCCCTTCCTCTAGGGATCCAGACACGCCCACCGCCTGGGGGCGGGGCCTCCCTTCCTCTAGGGATCCAGGCACGCCCACCGCCTGGGGGCGGGGCCTCCCTTCCTCTAGGGATCCAGACACGCCCACCGCCTGGGGGCGGGGCCTCCCTTCCTCTAGGGATCCAGGCACATCCACCACCTGGGGGCGGGGCCTCCCTACCTCTAGGGATCCAGGCACATCCACCGCCTGGGGGCGGGGCCTCCCTTCTTCTAGGGATCCAGGCACGCCCACCGCCTGGGGGCGGGTCCTCCCTTCCTCTAGGGATCCAGACACGCCCACCGCCTGGGGGCGGGTCCTCCCTTCCTCTAGGGATCCAGACACGCCCACCACCTGGGGGCGGGGCCTCCCTTCCTCTAGGGATTCAGACACGCCCACTACCTGGGGGCGGGGCCTCCCTTCCTCTAGGGATCCAGACACGCCCACCGCCTGGATAGTTCCCTTCCTTTACCAAGAAGACAAGATGAAGACAGTTAATACACCCATCTCCTTGTGGCCAAGGTGGTGCTGGCTAGACCCAGTACCCTTATTTCCTATGGCACTGTCCCAAAAGAAATGTACTCATCATCTAATTTATACAACTGCAATCCTTGTGTACATCATTTTCTAATAACAAAGTAAATGTACGAGAAGTAATGCACCTACTACCTGAGGAATGTAACTAATCCTTCTATACATTAAATAAAATTAAAAAAAGAAAAAAATTGCTTCATGTGACTCAAACTTGCTTTCTGCTCTCGTTTGTGTTTCCCACGCTGTCAAGGGCTGGGGACAGAGGACCCGAGAGCTTGCACCCAGGTGGGAGAACTTGAACTCAGACCTCTGCTGAGTTCCTGGGTCCTCCATTGAGAAGGGGGGACCCGTGGTGACATGTTGGGGTCCCACAGCATTGGTGGCGGCCCACTGCTAACATGAGAGCCATGCATTTCTTGGGGGGGGGCAGAGCTGGAAGAATGCATCTTCTTTCTCCTAGAAACTAGGAGTGGAGGGGACTGGAGGCATGGATTAGTTGGTAGAGCACCAGCTAATGTGTAAAAGCTTATAGGTAGTAAGGTTGAGTCATGGTCTTGGACCTAAAAAGAGAAAAAAGAAACACTTGGAGGAGAGATGATTTTCTGTTGAAGCAGTTGGCATTAGCCCTTCTTCTTCCTTTTCTTCTCTTCTTCCTTGCTTTCATCTCCTTCTCCTTCTGCTTCTTGTCAGCCTCAGCGCTGTCCCTGAGCTCTTCAGCTCAAGGCTACCCCTTGGGACACAGTGCCACTTTGGTTTTCTGGTGGATCCTTGGTGATAAGTCTCACAGACTTTTGTGCCTGGCTGGCTTTGAGATCCTCAGATCTCAGCCTCTGGAGTAGCTAGGATGACAGGCGTGAGCCACGGGTGCACGGCTGGAAATCTTCACTATGCAAATATAGTGGTTGTTAACCAATCACAGCAGAGCTTCCAGCTTCATGCAGCCCAATCACAGCAGAACTCCCATTTTCATACAGACCAATCATAGCTGGGCACAGATACACCCTTCCCCATCTGTCAATCACAAGTGCTTTGCTTTAGAGCTAACTGAAGACAGCCTGGAGGTCTGGGTTTCTGGAACACACTGCAGGTGAACTTGGCTGGAGTGTGGGGCTTGCTCTGCCTGAAGCGCAGGCTGCCCCCATGGCACAGGTGGTAACTGAGATATGGCCTTGTGAAGCCGGAGTCCAGTCTTTCAGCAGTCTGGTCTGCATTGCCTCCTGCAGCTGGAGTGCAGTTTTGTCTGGAGAGTTCACCCTGCTGGCTTGCTGGCATAAAGAAAGGATCTGTTGAATAGCCCGTTATCAATGGCTTCCCAGAAGAAAAGCATTGGGGAGAGCTTGCAAAAGAGACTTAACAAAGTCTTAAATAATATTCTCAAGGACATTTAAATGTTTAAGGGTGTTTAACCCCTACCTGGATACTGTATAGGGATTGCTGGGTCCCTTTGATCTGTCTCACCAGGATATAAAACCAGCCAGGCACTGGTGGCTCAAGCCTGTAATCCTAGCTACTCAGGAGGCTGAGATCTGAGGACTGAAGTTCAAAGCCAGCCCATGAGACTCTTTATTTTTTTCCTTTTCTTTTTCCTTTTGTCAGTCGTGGGATTTGAACTGTGGGCCTGGGCGTTTTCCTTGAGCTCTTCAGTTCAAGGCTAGTGCTCTACCAATTGAGCCACTGCACTACTTCCGGTTTTCTGGTGGTTCATTGGAGTTAGGAGTCTCAGGGACTTTCATGCCAGGGCAGGCTTTGAACCGTGATCCTCAGATCCCAGCCCCCTGAGTAGCTGGGATGACAGGTGTGAGCCATTGGCGCCTGGGCTGAGTGATATTTATCTGAAGAGAGGAGGGGAAGCACGGCAGATCCTGGGGAAGACAAAAGAATCCCTTGAACGATGACGCCAGGAACCTCACCTGGCCCAGTGAAGACCATTATAGACATTGTGATCCATTTTTTTATGAGTTACCGGTAGGTGATTCCAGGCAAAGGCAACAGAGTTAAATAGCTGAGACAGAGACAGAATGCCCCACAAAGCCTCAAATATTTATTATTTGGGCCTTGACAGAGGAAAAAAAATTTTTTTGCTGACACTTGCATCTTCCTGAAATAATTCTTTATGGATTTATGCCTTCTGGCTAATAATTTTTTTTTTGTCTTTTAACAGAGAGGAAATAGCCAAGAGAATCCAGCCAGCAGCTGGAACTGGGCTAGCCACTCAGAGTACCAAATTCCTATGCTGTAATTCTCCCAACTCATCACCGAAAAAAACCCCAAAACAAAACAGGTAAGTCAAGGAACAGAAAAACAACTTGTTAGGCAAGGCACCATATGTAATCTTAGCTACTCAGGAAGCTGAGATCTGAGGATGAAGGTTCAAAGCCAGCCCTGGCAGAAAGTCCATGAGATTCTTATCTCCAATGAACCCCTAGAAAACCAAAAGTGGTGCTGTGGCTCAATTGGTAGAGCACTAGCCTTGAGCTGAAGAGCTTGGGGACAGAGCCCAGGTCCTGAGTTCGAGCTCCATCACTGACAGATAAAGGAGAGAGAAAAAAATTTAAGGGCATGGTTGAGTCCACAGGTGTAGAAAAAAGAATTTTCTTTCCCAGGAGCCAAAGCTCCTTTGTGTACCATTCAGAGGTCTCTGGAAACGCGTGCCTTAGAAAGTGCAAGCTCTCTAGTGCCCAGAGATGGCCTCTCAAGTTTCGATAGATAAAGCCATTATAAGAAATCAATCTGTCCTCTTTTCCATTATTACTGAGCTCTAATGTCCCAGACACAGCCTGGCGAACGAAGTCACAGCAATTCACCTTGGACAAGAGGCTTTCTCGACCATTTCAAAGTCAAAAATAGGGTTCAAACTTGGTACCCATGAGGCTACTCAATGTGACTTTGCTGCCTGATTCTTGCTCCCTACCCCCTGCCTTTACCATCTAAGCCTGGATTTGTTCAAGTGTAAACAGAAATGGGAGGGAGCCATCTCTTACAAAGCTGATTTTTCTATGGTCTTTAATGGGACATTCAACCAAATAAAAATCCTCAGAGTATTTTTCAGAACGTCGTGCTGTACTGGGACTTGAACTCAGAGCTTCAGTATTGTTCCTTCACTTTCTCCTTCAAGGCTGGTGTTATACTACCTGAGCCACAGGTCTACTTCTGGGGTTTTGGTGGTTTATTGGAGATAAAATCTCATGGACATTCCTGTCAGACTGGCTTTGAACTGAGATCCTTAGATCTCAGCACTCATGAGCCATGAGTGCCTGCCTGTGGTAGGGCAGATGGAGCTGTGCCCAGCCAAGCAGTGCTTGCAAAGCCAGGGCCACTGGAAGGACTTTTTATCGCAATCAAATGGAAATTGGTTTAGTTAATATAATAAATTATGTCTCTAACTTAATTTGACAGCAAGTGCCTGCTACAATAGACCGATAAAATGTTGCTGGGAGATTTCCCATGTGTTTAAAACTTCACATGACTGGGAGGGTAAAAGTTCTGTGTGTGGTGTGTTTTCTGTGTATGTACATATTCTTGCATATATATACATATACATATATATATATAATGGAAGTCTAAAGAAGAAATTAAATGATGAATGTTGACAGGAGCATCTTAGAAGCTATAATTTGTAAGAAATTAAATCTAAACTAGAATTTCCCAAGTCTATTACAATAAATTTCCAGAAACATGTCTTGTGTTTTAATTGTGAATCTATTAACAGGAACCACACATTTATATGAGTATTTTTTTGCCCAGGACTGGCAAAAAAATTAATTTCTTATCTTTTTTAATTTTTTGGCAGTCCTGGGGCTTGAACTCTGGGCCTGGGCACTGTCCTTGGATTTTTCTCAAGGATAGAGCTCTACCACTTGAGCCACAGCACCACTTCCGGCTTTTTCTGTGTCTGTGGCATCAAGGGATCTAACCCAGGGCTTTGTGGATGCTAAGCAGGCACTCTATTTCTAGGCCATACTCCCTACCCTTCTGACTTGAAAACTGAGGGTAAGAACCAGGCTCACGCCTGTAATCCCAGCTACTTAAGAGGGTGAGCTCTGAGCACTCAGATTTGAAGCCAATCCAGGCAGGAAAGTCTATGAGACTTCCTATTTCCATCTAACCTGCTAAAAGCCACACAGCCAGAACTGGTAGTGTGGCTCAAGGAGTTGAGTGAAAAGACCAAAAGAAGCAAGAGTCTGGCGACTGGCAATGACTGAGGAATCTGCATCATTTCAAGACCAATAGTTTGGTCCCATCACATATGGCAGTTGGAAAGAAACAGGTACCAAGAGTTTAGGTAATTTACCTGCACTTATCCAGCCACAGAGGCACTTTGGGTCTCCCAAGAGAAGCCTTCTGAGGGGGGAAGGTAAGGGAGGGGAGGGTAAGACGAAGGAGAAGAGGGCAGGGGAGAGTGTGGGAGGGGAGGGCAGAAGGGGAGGAGAATGAGAGGGGAGGGAAGGGAAGAATGGACTGAGGGAGGTAAGGCAGGGGAGGGGGAGGGAAGGCAAGGGAGGAGGAGGCAGGGGAAGGGAGAGGAGGGCAGGGAAAGGGAAGGGAGGCTAATCAGAACCACCCCAAATTCTTCCATCCATCTGACATTTTTCTTTTTCTTTTGCATCTATGTTGTTCCCTGGGCTTTTTTTTTTTTTCGTGGCTCAGGGTTGGCACTGCTTTACCACCTGAGCCTCAGTTCCATTTCCTGTCGTTCACTCTTCACTGGAGATAAGAGTTTCATGGACTTTTGGGCCCGGGCTGGCTTTGAACCACAATCCTCAGATCTCAGCTTCCTGAGTAGCTAGGGTTACAAGCGTGAGCCACTGGTGCCCAGCTTGCTTTTTCTTTCTTTTGTTTTATTTTTTGGTAGTTTTGTGGCAATAAGAGTCTCTTGGACTTTCCCATCTGGGCTGGCTTTGAACATCGATCCTCAGATCTCAGCCTCCTGAGTAGCTATGATGACAGGGCTAATATTTGAAGTAGATTTCTTCTAGACAAAAGAAAACTAAGGTTTGGCTGTTTGTTGTTCTTTTCTGACCTGAAAAGCTCAGCTTTTTTTTTTATACTAAGCTGTTAGATCATTATATTATATGTAATTAGAAGGTTTCATCTATCTGTCTGTCTGTCTTTGTGTTTGTCTCTATCAACTATATTTGTCTGTCTTTCCGCTTGTCTGCCTGTCTATCTGCCTACTATCATCCATATTTGTGTTTGAATGTCTTTTTGTCTTCCTGCATCCATTCTACATCTGACCATCCATCCATCCATCCATCCATCCATCCATCCATCCATCCATCCATCATCTATTTACACTCTATCAGACAGATGTGCACACATCTCTATCTCCGTCTAGTATTTGGTTTGAATTCAGGGTTCTGCCGTCCTAGACATGCAGTCAACTGCTCCAGTCTTTATGCCCTGGCTTCTTTTTCTTTCTGGTGTTTTTTTTTTTTTTTCCAGATAAGGTCTTGTGTTTTACCTGAGGCAAAAGGGACCCCTAGCTTCTGTCCCCTTGCTCCAGTTCCTTCTCCTGACCCCCACACCCTACCTGGCACGTCCTCTGTCCATAGAGGAGGGAGCAGCAAGACAGCCTTGAGGGCTGAGCTGGGCCACAGCACCACTCCCTTGTCTGAAATGTCTAGACTTTCCCAGAGTTTCCAGCCTCCCATGTGGGTGGTGAGGAGTTTCAGACAGTCAGCTGATACTGGCTCTCCTTGCTTGAGTAGGAAATGGACAAATTGGAGGACCTTGAGGCAGACTCACAGTAAAGAGAAAAACTCAGGCTGGGGAATGGAGACTTGTTCAGCCAGGCTGGAAGACAGCTTACAGACTCCTTCCAACCGCCTGTGACAGACAAACGGCAGCATTCCTGTGCATTTATCCCAAAGATTATAAACCAGCACACAGTAAAGCCACCAGCACAGCCATGTTCATCGCTGCAAAAGACACCAGAGCCATGCAGACAATCCATACATATAATCTGACTTAACTCATTCGTTAGAATAATGAAAATGCATCATTTGCAAAGAGATGGATGGGCCCTGAAAAGAAATTCTGTTAAGTAAGTCAGGCTCAGAGAAAGGATGCATGTTTTCTGTCCTATGTAGAAGCTAGGACTAATTTATCAGTGTGCAGGCAAAACACATGTGAGGCTGCATGCACACGAATGCATTAACACAAGTATGGCATTCACAGGGGAGAATTCCTTACAAACAGACACTAACCCATAACCCAACAAAGTAAATGCCAGAAAGCTGGCACTCATGAGACGTGGGGGAGATGAATTAAGAGAGGAAGGGGGGTCATAATATTTAGTTCATGTCCTACAAAATTAAGAAATTTGAAGGGAAGGGTTGGGTTGTGATGGGGGCATCATGGTGGAAGAGGGAACACTGATCAAGATACATTATGCTTATCAACAGTTTTGTTAAATGGTGACTCTTTGGTAAAAATATGATTAAAAAATCGTTTCTAGGCATTGGTGACTCATGCCTGTCATCCTAGCTACTGAGGCTGAGATCTGAGGATCACAGTTCAAACCCAGCTTGAAAAGGAAAGTCATCAAGACTCTTCACTCCAATGGACCACCAAAAAGCTAGAAGTGGAGGCGTGGGTCCAGGCATTAGTCTGGAGCAAAAAAATAATAAATAAATAAAAACCTGGGGGATGGCTCCAAGGTCCTGAGTTCAAACCCCAAGACTGCCAAGACTGGTACGCGCGCGCACACACACGCACACACACACACACACACACACACACACACACACACACACTCCTTTAACTGTGACCATTCAGGCTTCTTACCTCAGCATTCGATACCATGTACCCACTGTGAATTCAGTCTGGAACAAGAAGCAAACCTCATCCCCATCTTCCATTTCCAGTGCGTCCTTTCCCCGAGGCTGGGTTTGATCAGGTGTTGCTGCAAGGTAATAAACCCAGTGGATTGTGAAAGGTTGGGCTGGGGAGGCGCCCTGGCAGACCTGGCAGACTCTCGTTAGCATGGCCTGGAGGAAGCATTATTTAAGGTATCCATGAATTAGCAGGTTCCCTTTTAGAGCGGTCACAGTCACAGACAGCTACTGCCAGGAAGTGCCAGCCTGCAGCGGGCAGGGAGGCGAGAGGCCACAGCGCCTGGCTTTGTGATGGAAGAGCAGCCCCGCTTCTGAGGTGGGCCCCAAGGAAGGTGGGCTGGCATCTTGTCCTGGGGCCTGGAGTCAGGGTCCGTCATTCCTTTAGAACTGGGGGCCCTGTGGCGAGGAGAGAGAGGGAAGAGGAGGGAGAGAGAAAGAGACTCTGTGTATGTGACTGTGTGTGGTTGTGTGTGTGACAGTGTGACTCTGTGTGTGTGTGATTGTGTGACTCTGTGTGTGACTGACAGTGTGTGTGTGTGACTGACAGTGTGTGTGTGACTGTGTGTGATTGTGTGACTGTGTGTGTGATTGTGTGACTCTGTGTGATTGACAGTGTGTATGTGTGACTGTGTGTGATTGTGTGTGACTCTGTGTGATTGTGTGATTCTGTGTGTGCATGATTGTGTGACTGTGTGTATGATTGTGTGACTCTGTGTGTGTGTGATTGTGTGTGACTGACAGTGTGTATGTGGCTGTGTGTGTGATTGTGTGACTCTGTGTATGATTGTGTGACTGTGTGTGACTCTGTGTGATTGAGTGTGTATGTGTGACTGTGTGACTCTGTGTGTGTGATTGTGTGACTGTGTGTGATTGACAGTGTGTGTGTGACAGTGTGTATGTGAGTCTGTGTGTGATTGTGTGACTCTGTGTGATTGTGTGTGACTCTGTGTGTGATTGACTGTATGTGTGACTGTGTGTGTGATTGTGTGTGACTCTGTGTGTGATTGTGTGTTTCTGTGTGTGTGTGATTGTGTGATTCTGTGTGTGTGATTGTGTGACTCTGTGTGTGATTGACAGTGTGTGTGTGACAGTGTGTATGTGCGTCTGTGTGTGTGATTGTGTGATTCTGTGTGTGTGTGATTGTGTAACCCTGTGTGATTGTGTGTGACTCTGTGTGATTGACAGTGTGTATGTGTGACTGTGTGTGTGATTGACTGTGTGTGTGATTGTGTGACTGTGTGATTGACAGTGTGTATGTGCGTCTGTGTGTGATTGTGTGACCCTGTGTGTGTGGTTGTGTGTGACTCTGTGTGTGATTGACTGTGTGATTGTGTGACAGTGTGTATGTGCGTCTGTGTGTGTGTGTGATTGTGTGACTCTGTGTGTGATTGACTGTGTGTGTGTGACAGTGTGTATGTGTGACTGTGTGTGTGATTGTGTGACTCCGTGTGTGATTGACAGTGTGTGATATGTGCATCTGTGTGTGTGTGATTGTATGACTCTCTGTGTGTGTGTGACAGTGTGTGGCTGTGGTAAGCACCAGCTGTGGGTGTGACTTCCCCAGGCCTGCCCTCCGTGCCCATCCACTCCCCCAGCCCAGCCCCGCAGTGTGGGGTTTGGAGGGGAGGGGGGAGATCCCGCCATCTCTCCGTCCTGGCCTGAACACCAGCCAAGAGGGAAAAAGGGAAAAACCACAACTCAACTCTACCAGCCCGGCTCTGCCTGCGGGGGGGGGGGGGGGGGGGAAACAGTCACCTCCCCCCCCCCCCCCCCGGGAACCCCGCTCCCCCCTGCCCCGCTCCCCCCCTCCCCGCCCGGGGAACCCCCCTCGGCCACGCCCCCTCCGCTCCCTGGGACCCCGCGGGAAGCCAAGCCTCCCAGGCCGCCCCTCCCTCCCCCCTCCCTCCTGCGGCGGGGAAGGCGGCCTCGATCCCGGATCCCCGCCTGGGAGCACAGCCCAGGGCCCCAGGCGGACTGCGCGTGTGCGCGTGCGCGGGCGGGCGTGCACGCGCGGCGGGGACACGCGCGGCGGGGACGCGCGCGGCGGAGAGGAGGAGCGGGAGGGAGCCAAGCGATCCGGAGCCACCATGCCCGCGGTCTGGGGTAAGTTTTCCCGCTTGACTTTCTTTACTGGTGATGATGATGATGATTATTAATTTTCGGAAAATGGACATCTTGAGGGTTAACCCCTGCTCAAAGTGCAGACCTGCGACGACGCCGGACAGACCCCGCTTCCGGGGCGGGGGGGGGGGGCGGGGAGAGGAGGAGGGGGGGAAGAAGGGGGAGGAGGGGGAAGAGGGGGAGGAGGAGGAGGTTCAACTCTGCCTGCCAAACAACACCCCAGAACCCCACCAGACAACACCCCAGAACCCCACCAAACAACACCCCAGAACCCCACCAGACAACACCCCAGAACCCCACCAAACAACACCCCAGAACCCCACCAGACAACACCCCAGAACCCCACCAAACAACACCCGAGAACCCCACCAGAACAGTACCCCAGAACCCCACCACACAGCACCCCAGAACCCCACCAGAACAACACCCCAGTACCCCACCAAAACAGCACCCCAGAACCCCACCAAACAACACCCCAGTACCCCACCAGAGCCAGGCCAGGCTGGCCGTGTGTGTCACTCCCACACCAAGTCCTGTCTCTGCAGCATCAGCCACTGCTCTGCCACTGGCTCTTCCCAAAGCCAGCATTCTTGGGGTGCTCACCTAACCACCCAAAGAATGAATCTGTCCCCCGCTGTGAGGGACAACTTCAGGGGTGGGGTGGGTGCAGGCGGCCCATGGAGGCACTGGCACAGCAAAACTCAGTGTGGCAAGGTTTGCGGGAAGGTGCTGACTGCATTCACAGCAGTGTACCCACACACTGGTCACCTCTGGGTGCTTCCAGGAATTAAATACTCCTTCGCAGAGAACGAGGTGGGCGTGAGAGTCCTTTCAGTCTGTGGAGACAGTACCCGGGTTTCTCTTGGGCCTGGGGGTTTTAATTGGGAGGTGACAGGACCTTGTAGCGTGTCCTTGTCCCTGTGATTTAAGGCCTCCCGTTGCTGGCTTTCTGCATGGCATGGAGAATTTCCAGGAGGAGTTAGGGACGGTGTGTGAGACCAGCTAGGCATAATCGCTTCCACCAAAAACAAACTACCACTGATGGAATGTCGTGGTGATTGTGTGTGACCATTAGCCTTATGGAGAGACAGAAGGCCAGCATGAGCTTCCAGCTGGCCAGTGGCTCGTGGAGATGCTGGGTGGGATCTTTCAGTGACCATTGATAAGGACAGGGGGTTGGAGAGGACTGAGTGCTTGTGGCTGTACAAAATCGAATACGCTTTTCTCCTTGCTTGACAACGGAGGCTAGAATGGAAGTGGGTTTGTGGGGTTAAATCTGCAGAAAACAATTTTAGAGATTCTTTTTAGGTACCTGAAGCCTGGAAGGAGAGTTCTACATGTCTAGTAAATAAAGTCTTTTAAAAAAATATTATGTGTCTGAAAGAATTGGATACATCTGGGCCCCTGTGTACAAAGAAATGGCAGGTGCCAGGGAAAGCTTAGATCAAACAGTTAGTTTGCTTTTCTGATGAGTGTGAGAGGGTTGGTTGATAATACTTGGAAAAGAGAGAAAAAAAGCCACCCTCCCCTTTTTTCTGGCATTGGAGTTAGGCTGGCTTTGAATTTTGCCTTTACACTAGCATGCCTTCTGACCAATCATAGAGGCAAATGAATGTACTTTTCGAGCGTGTAAAAGCTGTTGTGCTTGCTGATTCTCCCAGGTTCACTCTTAAACATTTCTGCTGTGGAAAGCAGCCTGGCTCTTACATCTCTCCACAGCGTACAATACTGAGCTGAGGAGGGGGAGGGGGGTTCTCACCCACTGCTCCCCAACTGAGCTCCTTCTCAGATTTTGACACACATAAAGCAGAAGGCAGAGGTGTGATTAGGGCAGAGCTGGGCTTTGATGACCCGGAGGAGGCAAGGGGAAAGCCCTGGAGGCAGTTCCTACCAAATGCCAGTGTGTTCCTCTCCCTGGGACTGGCAGAGGTTCCGGATTCCTTTAAATCTGGGGCTCAAGCTCACGGACTAGCTTTTTCCATGGACATACCAGTATTTGCCTGGAGGGTGCGTGTGCATGCTTATCCTGTACGTTTAGTATGAATGAAAAAGAAAAGAAGATAGGAGAAAAGACTGAGAGACAGCTTTGCATCGCAGGCAGGCTTTTAATTGACTGTTTGACCTTGGTAAGTTACTTATTTTTGCATGTCTGTTTTCTTCCTCTCTTTCTCCTTCTCCTTCCTCCTCCTCCTCCTCCTCCTCCTCCTTGTATTTTTGATGCCAGCTCTGAGCCTTAAACTCAAGGACTGGGTGCTGTCCCTGAGGTCTTTTTTCTTTTTCTTTTTTTTTCTCAAAGGATAATACTCTACCACTTGAGCCACAACTCCATTTCTGGCTTTTTTGATGGTGCTTAATTAGAGATAAGAGTCTCCTGGAATTTCCTGCTCAGGCTGGTTTTGAACTGAGATCCTAGATCTCAGTCTTCTGAGTAGCTTGGACGATTGGCGTGAGCCACCAGTGCCCTGCTGTTTTCTTACATATAAAATAAGAGCATTAATCAGCTCTGCCTCTGTGTCTTTTTCTCTCTGTGCTGGTACTGAGGCTTGAACCCCTGAAAACTCCTCGGAGTACAGTTTGAGAAGGACTGGAAGCCACTTTGTGATAAGCGTTTGCTGGGCCTGTCGCCTGAGTCCATCCTTCCTAAGGGCTGGCTGAGAACCACCCTGGGTCATCCAAGCCTTCGGCCACTGAGTCTAGTTGTATGGCGCATGCATGCAAGCAGGCACTGAGGAGGCGAGGAGGTGCTGAGTCTGAGCCATGCCTGAGTTAATGCAATGCGGTGTGATGCTTAGGAGAGCAGAGACTTTAATTGATGTTTTGTTCTACCTCCAATGCCCAGAGTAAATATCACTGAGCAGGGAGATTCTAAATTTTGTTATGAAGAAAACCTTGTTGGGCACTGGTGGCTCACACCTGCCAGCCTAACTACTCAGGAGGCTGAGATCTGAGGATCTCGGTGTGAAGCCAGGCTGGGTGGACAAATCTGTGAGATTCTTATCTCCAATTAGTGCCAAGCTGGAAGTGGAGGTGTGGCTCAAGTGGTTAGAGTGCCAGCATTGAGTGAAAAAGGCAAAAGGAGAATGCAGGGCCTCGTACACACGAGAAAGCATTTAAAATAAAGTTAACTGCTGGGCATTCGTGTTCTTGCTTGTCATCCTAGCTACCCAGAGGCTGAGATCTGAGGATTGCTGTTTGAAGCCAGCTGGGGCAGGAAAGTTCATGAGACTCTTCTCTCCAATTATCATGGAAAAGCCGGATGTGCACGAAAGCTTTACATTTGAAATCTGTTTATTTTTTCTTTCTGGTTTTGGGGCTTCGTCTCAGGGCCTTGTGCTCCTGCTTGGCTTTTTCACCCAAGGCAGGGTCTCTGCCACTTGAGCCACACTTCCACTTCTATTTTTTTGCCAGTTAGTCGGAGATAGGAGTCTCGCAGATGTTCCTGCCCAGGCTGGGTCCAGACCTGGGTCCTCCGATGGCAGCCTGGCGAGGTCGTAGGCTTGCCGGTCTGTCACGGCCACGACTGGGCCAGAGCAGTCTTCCCAGCAGGGCGGTAAGGTGCGACCTGAATGGCTGAGCGAGCCGGTGTGAGACTGATGAGTGTGTGCAGGGATGGGGGAGCTGCCGGGCCGTGCTCAGAAGCTGCTTTAGGAGCCTGGATTTCAGCCCCGAGCTGACACACGCCCGCCCCATCCTTCCCCCTCCCCCCACCCACCCAAACCGCCTGCCCACTCCACCAGCGCATCCCCGCTCCAGGCTGCGCCATGCACTCACCCAAGACCCCGCCCCGTCCTCCTGACCACGCCCACAGGCACGCAGGCCCCGCCCCTCCCTCACGCCCACAAGGCCTCGCCCATCCTTATGGAGGCCACGCCCTGTTCTTACCCAAGACCACACCCCCTCACACCCACCTCCACAAGGTCTCACCCATCCTTATGGAGGCCACGCCCTACTCTCACGACCAAGCCCCGCCCTCAACTCACATGCCCCCCCCCAAGTATGCAAGACTATGCCTTGCTCTCACCCAAGACCACACCCCATCATGGCCACGCCCTGCTCTCAAGACAACACCCCACCTGAACTCATTACCCAAGTCCTGCCCTCACTCAGGGCCACACCCCACCATCATGACTACACCCCGTCACCATCTTTGTTCACCCCCACCTCGTCCACCCCCACCATCAGGATGTTCTGCATACAGGTGTCAGCTTCATATCATCCTTCCAGGGATGGCTTTTCTGTGGGTCCCATGCCCTCAGCCAATGAGAGCATAGCTCCCGTGGTACCACCCTACACCCTCAGCCAATGAGAGCACAGCTTCCGTGGCACCGCCCCATGCCCTCAGCCAATGAAAGCACAGCTTCCATGACTCCGCCCTCCTGGGATTCCGAGAGAGAAGTTTCCTGAAGGAAGCGTAGAATGTAGGTTCCAGGGCTTCTTTGAGGAGGGGGTCAAGGAAGCAGGAAGGAAAGAGCACCTCAGGCTGAAGCAGTGGAGGGCTCGAGGAGCAAGTGTCATCTCAGCCCGGGTGACTGACAGCACCCAGAGGCCAAGCTGGTCAGGTAGAGGGGGGCCTGTGTGGTGGGAGAGGCCGCGCATGTGGCGGGTGACGGTGGTAGCTGGGGTTGTAGGTACAGAGCGGGCGTGTGTCGGGTGTTCAGGGCCTGTGTGTTGTGGGTAGAGGGTGGTGTGGCGTGTGGAGTGGGTGGTGGGTGCAGAGGGCAGTGTCTGTGGAGTGGACAATGGCACTGGGGTGGCAGGCAGTGGCTGTGTGGTTGGGTGGGCAGATAGAACCGTGGGTGGAGTGGGTACTAGATGTGGCTTGTGGAAG
Organism: Megascapheus bottae; assembly: GCF_031878675.1. Lineage (NCBI taxonomy): Eukaryota > Metazoa > Chordata > Mammalia > Rodentia > Geomyidae > Megascapheus > Megascapheus bottae. The sequence goes on along the minus strand of NC_143538.1, from coordinate 357,076 downwards.
GTTGTGAGCCTGTGGTGAGATATATGGTAGCTAAGGGGGTTGGGGGTGCAGGGTGGGGGTCTGTGCTGTGAGGAGGTAAGGAGTGGGTGTGGAGCTGGGTGGCTCCAGCTTGTGTGGCTGTGGCTTGCTTGTGGGCAGGCGGTGGTTATGTGGTTGGGTGGGCTGTGGCCGTGGCTTGTGTGTGGGTAGTCAGTGGCTGTGTGTTTGGCTGGGCCGTGGCAGTGGCTTGTACATGGGCAAGGTAGTGGCCATGTGGTTGGCTGGGCATCTAGTAGTCATGTCAGTGGCTGCCTGTGGGTGGTGGTTCTTGTCCCCGTCCCCTGTTGTGCACAGGCTGTTTGGGGTGTGACCCTCCACTTCATGGTGGCCCTGGGGGACACGGCAGTGTGGCTAAATCGCTGTCCTGGCATCATTCCATCCTGTTGAGGTCGGCGCAGCCTCTGGTGCCATTTGGGCCCTGGCACACAGAAGGGTGTGAGCAGAGCCCCTGGTGGTGTGTGGTGCGCTGTCCGAAGGCAGGGAAGAAATTCCTGGTTTCCACTCCTATCGTCTCTGTCTGGACAGGGCCACGAGAGACCTGGAGTGACGGTGTGACATGCACGTCTAGTCCACACTCCCACATGCCATTTCTGGTTTTCTGGTGGTTAATTGGAGATAAGTCTCAGGGTCTTTACTGCCTGGGCTGGCTTTGAGCTGCAATCTTCAGATATCAGACTCCTGAGTAGCTAGAATTACAGGCGTGAGTCACTGCGCCCAGCCTACTCTGTTTTAATTCTTAAAAATGTATTTCTAGACTTTACCTCTTTAGTAAGTCATTTTTGGTTTTGTTTTGTTTACTTGTTTCAGTTTCAACAGAAGATGGCCAGGCATCTGTAGGCACATTTATTTGCATATTAATAAGAGCATATTTGCGTATGTCTTGCTTAGGACTTTGCATGCTTCCCCACTTTCAAGATGTGTGTTTTAAGTTCTGGATCCATTTCAGATACTTCTCTTTTGCTTTGCATTTGCTATTCCTCTTTCATCTTTAGTTCTTTTATAAATCTAAGTTATCCCGCTATTCAGTGTCTTTATTTTAACCTCTATTTTTATATCTTTATTGATTTTAAATATACTTATATATTTTAAAATGTTGTGATTGCCTTTTGTGAAGTTTTGTAATTTACTTGTTTATTATTATTATTATTATTATATTATCTTTTTGTCATACAAAGGGATTTCAAGCCAGGAGCTTGTAGCTTCTGCCTGTCATCCCAGCTACTCAGGAGGCTGAGAATTCTTGTACCCTGTGGCTTTATAAATTTGGGCCTAAAAGCATTTACCATATTGATCTTGTTCTCCATTTCCTTCTTTCTTTTTTTTGGTCGGTCATGGGGCTTGAACTCTGGGCCTGAGCTCTGTCCCTGAGCTCTTCAGCTCAAGGCTACCACCCTACCCCTTGAGCCACAGTGCCACTTCTGGTTTTCTGGTGGTTCATTGGAGATAAGAGTCTCACAGACTTTCCCTCTTGGGCCGGCATTGAACTGTGGTCCTCAGATCTCAGCCTCTTGAGTAGCTAGGATTGTAAGCAAGAACCACCAGCACCCAGCTTTGTTCTCCATTTCTAAAGGTATCTTTTCCTTTGTTCTTTAGTTATTTTTGGTCAGTTGTGGAACTTGAACTCAGGGCTTGTATGCTGTCCCTGAGCTTTTTTTGCTTGAGGCTGGTGCTCTACCACTTTGAGCCACAGAGCCACTTTTAGTTTTCTGGTGGTTCCGTGGAGATGAGAGTCTCGTGGACTTTCCTGCCCAGGCTGGCTGTGAACCAGCATCTCAGGAGGCCGCTCACAACTTTTCTCTTTCATGTAGAGCCCAGGTAGAGGCCGCCGGGGGTCCTTGTTTCCTGTCTTGGAAGTGTTACTATTATTTTTCCTCTATTTTTTTCCCTTCCGGGGTCATGTGGAATCTGAGTCTCTCTCAGGGACGGACTCAACTTCCCGTTATTAACAGAAGTGACTGTACCAAGCTCCCTGCTTCACTCTGAACTCCCAGGCACTTTCCTGTTTCTGAAGCCTTCTTGCTCTCTTGAGATTTTAACTATGCATATTAAGGTTTTATTTTTTTTATTTTTAAGCATTTCCCCTGGGCACTGGTGGCTCACACTTGTAACTCCTAGCTACCCAGAAAGTTGAGATCTAAAGATCCAAGCTCAAAGCTGGCCCCTGATCTCCCATTAAGCATCCAAAAGCTGGTGAGGGATGGGTGACCACTCCGGGGGCCTCGAGGGCCGCGGTGTGGGGAACTTGAGATGCCACCAGGGAAGCCGTGCGGAGAACTCGGGGGCTGCTGGGGAAGTGGTGTGCAGAGCTGGGGGTGCCGGTAGGGAGGACTCGGGGTGCTGCCGGGACGGCGTGGGGAGAACTTGGTGCTCTAAGTAGAGGCAGCAGCGATGTGGAGAACCGCAGCCAGGGTGGCAGGCCGAGAACTTGACTTCACCACTTAGGCAGCGATACAGCAAACTGGGGGGGGGGGTGACTGCTTAGACAGTAGGTCATGTAACTTGGGGTGACTGGACAGCAGGATACATAACTCGGGGTGACTGTAGGGCCATCAGCTTGGAAACTCGGGAGGTCACTGTGGCAGGCAATGTCGAGAACTCAAGAGGTGACAACCGGGGCAGCAGTTAAGAATTTGGGGTGACCACTGAGATGGCCATGTAGGGAACTCTGGGCGACTCGGGCAGCAGTGTGGGCAGTTGGGGTGAGCTTTTGGTATGACCACTTTGGCCACCATGTGGAGAACTTAGGATGACCTCAAACCGCAGTTTGGATAACTTGGGGGTGTGCATGCATGAGCATGCCCATGCCAGTCTTAGGGATTGAACTTAGGGCCTGGGCACTGTTCCTCTGCTTTGGTTAACTCAAGGCAAGCACTCTATCAGTTGAGCCACAGCTCTTCTTCTTCTGGCAGCGGCGGCGGCGGCTCCTCCTCCTCCTCCTCCTCCTCCTCCTCCTCCTCCTCCTCCTTCTTCTTCTTCTTCAAAAAGTCTCACATGCTTTGCTGCCTGGGCTAGCTTTGAACTGTGATCCTCAAATCTCAGCCTCTTGAAGAGCTAGAATTACAGATGTGGTCCACCAGCACCCAGTATTTAGAAGTCTTTTGAAGGACAGCAAGGAAAGAGGTAGCCTCCTGGATGGCGCAAAAAGAGGCCATGTCAAGTGACAACTGTCAACCTTCCAAAACACATTTCAGAGTATATCATAACCTGACCCCTTCATTACTTGAGTTCCAGTGCCTTGAAAAAGACTCACCACCTTTACTATGATTTTGTTGCTTTCATTTAAAAACAAAGCTATTTGTCCAAAATGCAGGTGCTTCTCAGATTACAGGAAAAGTAAACAAGTGACTTAAATAATAAAAATAGAAAACCATCTACCACATAAATGGGCTGTTTCATACCAAAATTGATTGTGAGTAAAATGTTTTCTATTGCTTAATTAATAATTCATGTCCTATTTCTTACTCTTGAAATATTACAAGTAGAAAATTGAAAATGTTTCAAAATAAAAATTGTATCCACCCCCCTCCAAAAAAAGGAAGCCTTGGCAGCAGGTGAAGTCAGATCTGCTGTGGCCATCAAGCCAGAGTATGGCAGTAGGCTGCAGCTCAGAGCCCCATTTCGTGCTCTGAAAGATGGGTGAATTATGGAGCAGGCACAGGGTTGAGTAAGAATATTTTCTGACTCGGTTTTGCTGCGCCAGTTCCATGATACTAGCGTTTATCCTTAGTGTTTTCTTTTTCTTCGCCCCGTGCTGGGTTGTTCGTGGCAGAAAGGGAAGATTCAGCAGTTAAAGGAATTGGTAGACGTGAAATGCAGAGTTCATCTTCAAGAAGCAATCCAAGAAATTATAGCCTACATTGTGTTTCTTCTGGTCTGTGTGTTTGTGTGTGTGTATGTGTGTGTGTGTGTAGTGTGTCGGGGGTGGGGAGGGAGAGGGAGAGGGAGAAGAAGAGGGAGGGAGGAATTGAACTTAGGGCCTGGCTGAGTTTTCTTGCTCAAGACTGAGCAAGAGCCACTGCTCTACTTCCAGCTTTTTATTTATTCATTTATTTTTTTTTAATTTATTTTTTGCCAATCCAGGGCCTGAGCACCTTGGATTTTCTCAAGGCTAGAACTCTACCACTTGAGCCTCAGCACCACTTCTGGATTTTTTTTTCTATGTATGTGGTACTGAGGAATGGAACCCAGGTCTTCGGTGGTTCATTGGAGATAAAAAAAAAAAGAAAAAAATGTATATATATATATATGTTTCATGGACTTTCCTGCCCAGGCTGGCTTTGAACCCTAATCCTCAGAACTCAGCCTCCTGAGTAGCTAGGATGATAGGTGTGAGCCACCTGTGCCCGGCTCATTCAAGGGTTATGGATGGCTGTGGCAGGGCTGGGTGTTGTGTCGAAGGCATGGGTTCCCCAAGAATGTGCTCAGTCAGGGTCAAAACCCATCAAGGAAAAAGCATGCCAGGGGGTTGGAGGCATGGATCACTGGCAAGAGCCCAGGAGTGGAAGGATGAGATGGGACCCATAAAACAATAAAGAAAAGAAATCTGTCAGGGCCCACACTGGCATTTGTGGAAAGGGCTGAGCTCAGGGCTGTGAAAGCACACAGGGAATGGCAACCCACTGATGAGCTGGAAGAAATCTCAGCTTCCCCCAGAAAATGAGTTGAGCCTCTGTGAACTGAGTCAGTGCAAAACAAATCAGTCATGAAGCTGGGTGCCAGTGGTTCATGCCTGTCATCCCAGGAGGCTGTGATCTGAGGATCGTGGTTCAAAACCAGCCTGAGTAGGAAAGTCTACAAGAGTCTCATTTCCAAAGACCCACCAAAAAGGCCAAAATGATGCTGTGATTCAAGTGGCAGAGCACCAGCCTTGAGTGACAGTGCAAAAAAGAAAATCAATTATCAGAAGTCAGGTAAACAGTGAGTTGGGAGCAAATGGTCATTGGAATCTGACTGAATTTGACCCAAATTTGACAAGATCTGTATGACTTTCAGGAGCTTCATTATTATTATTTTTAACCAAGGAGTTTCACACTTTACTCACATGTGAATGGTGAAATGTTTGGTTGGAGGTGTTTCATTTTCCCATTCTAGAACAGTTCCCATTGCTTTTCCCTTCCTAAGCCAGGCTCATTATTTGGTAATTATAAAAGAGAAGGTGGGAAATTATTCAGAATTACAATTCCAGTAAAATCATTGGGTACGTTCCCGTGCTTTATATATTGTAGATTTTTCCTGCAGGAGCATCTATTATTGTCAGAACTTTAGCCAGTGCACGCTTAATAGTCGTGTACTAGCCAAGTGGCTCACGCTTCTTTATCCCAGCTACTCAGGAGGCTGAGATCTGAAGATGGTGGTTCAAAGCCAGCCCAGGCAGGAAAGGCCATGAGGCTCTTTATCTCCAAGAAACCAGACAAAAACCAGAAGTGGAGCAGTGGCTCAAGTAGCAGAGTACTAGCTTTGATGGAATAAAAACTAAGGAACAGTACCCAAATCCTGAGTTCAAGCCCTAGTACTGGCACACACACACACACACACACACACTCTTCATTATATGTCTATTTCATATGAAAAGAAAAGCTAAATTGTTGCTACTTGGATGATATGCATGATGAGATGTGGAGAGAAGGGAAAATGTACAGATGTCTGTAATTTTCTTCAAAGTACTTAAAAAATAGTAAAATGGCTTGCTGACAGACAGATATAGGATCGAACAAATATAGCAACATGTTCATAGTGCAATCCAGTTGGTGGATATGTGATTATTTGTTTTGCATGGTAAAATGGTAGGGAAAAGAGATTGGATGTATCAGAAGTCAGGTGCTTGCTGGCTTACATTTATAATCTTGCCTCTTTGGGAGGCTCCTGATTCAAGGCCAGCCTGGAGAGAAATGTTTGTATAACCCCCTCCTCCATGTAGAACCGAGCTGTGCACCACATACCTTCATCCCAGGCTATGTGGAAGGCAGAGATTGGGAAAACTGTGTTTGTAGACGCTTATATGCAGAAACATCAAGAAGATTCCATCACTCATACCTGCAGTAGTGAGTGCCTGTCAGCCAGAAACTTTGAGAAACTTCAAACAGGCAGATCACAGTTCAAGTGAGACCCCTAGCTGAAAAGTAACGAGTGAAGCCAGGTGCTGGTGGCTCATTTCTGTCATCCTAACTACTCAGGAGGCTGAGATCTGAGGATCACGGTTCAAAACCAGCCAGGGCACTAAATTCCGTGAGACTCCTGTCTCCAGTTAACCACCAGAAAACTGGAAGTGGCGCTGTAAGGTGGTAGAGCCTTGAGCTGAAGAGCTCAGGGACAGCGTCCAGGCCCAGAGGTCAAGTCCCATGAACAAACCAAAAAACAGAAAGCGAAAAAGAGGGCTGGAAGAACTGTGCCAGCCTAGCAGGGCACACAGCCCGAGTTCAAATCCTAGTACTGTCAAAGGAGATGGGGGAAAGAATCCAGAAACATCCATTTGAAAACCCAAGCAAAATCATTATTAACATCTTGATACCCACAATGTTCTTTCATTTTTATCTTCAATCTCACTCTCATCTGTCTATCCATGTCCATCTATGTATGTATGCGTGTATCTACCAACCTACCTATATATTTATCTACCTATACTGGGATTTGAACTCAAGGCCTGAGTTTTTGTTTACTCAAGTCCAGCACTCTATTACTGGAGCCAGAGAGCCACTCCTGGTTTTCTGGTAGTTCACTGGAGATCTCATGGACTATCCTGCCCAGGCCGAACTTGAATGCTGCCCCTCAGTTCTCAGCCTCCCTCGTGGGTGAGATTCCAGGTGTGAGCCACGGCGCCCAGCCTGCACATGTGCGTGTTTAACCTGTTCCTCCTCATCTCTAGGCCTTGTCCCTGTCATAGCCCGCCAGGAGTCTCAGTGCAGCTGACAGCTTCCAGAATCCCAGAACATGGAGGCCACTCAAGAAACATCCCTCTTCCTGGAGAAGATTCTGGAAGAGCTGGACCACAAGCAGGGCACGGTCTCCTACCAGGAGCTGTGTGCATCCCTGTGCAGCCGGCTGGACCTGTCTCAGCTGGCCAGGCTGAGGGGCGCCCTCTTCTACACCGCCTGCCTGGACCCCAACTTCCCTGCCTCGCTGTTCAAGGACAAGATGAGCTGTGCAGGGAGCAGCCCGCAGGCCAAGAAGCTGGCAGTGGCCGCCGACATCCTGTCCATCTTCAACCTGGTTCAGGTGGGTGTGACCCCCAGGGACAAGCTTCAGGCTGGTGGACAGAAGGGACGCAAGAAAGGAGGGGGGTCCTTCCAGGCCTGTAGGCCGGACCCAGAGCTCTGCGACCCAGCTGAGTGTGAACCCCTCAACTGCGAGCTCCACGAGAGATCCTTCAGCCGGGGGTACCCCACTCGACAGTCCTCCAAGTGCCAGAAGGCCGACTGTCCCCCGTTTGTCCCAGATGCAGAGCCTAACTTCCTGTTGGGGTCCAGGAAGGAGGCGAAGCATCGGGTGTCCTCGCTGGACCGGCTGCAGGCCGGGGCCCCCTACCCCGTGGGTGGCCCACAGCCGTGTGAGATGCAGAGGACCTGCTTCCCCACCAGCGTGGACAGCGAGTCTGTCTCAGATCCGGATTCCCTGGCCCACAAGGAGACCTTTGTCCCCCGCGAGCCACCCTACCTGGCTCCATCCTGTGTGGACAAAAGGAACATCTTCAAAGATGACTTCCACAACCTGGTGGCCGCGTCCCCCGCCCTGCTGCGGCCCTCCAGCAAAGCAGAAAGAGACCACGGGGAACCCCAAAGGCGAAAGGAACCCCACAAAGCTCCCTTCTTTAACCACAGCTTCGAGATGCCCTACCACAGCCAGTACCTGAGCCCCGGGTACTCCCCGAATCCCGACCGCAGGCGAGCCAAGCACGAAAGCCTGGATGACCTCCAAGCCTCCACCTACTTCGGCCCCACCACCCCAGTGGTGGGCGGCCCGGGGGCCCGGCGCTGCCCGGGGAAGCCCAGCAAGCAGACCCCGTGGCCGGCCAAGAGCTGGAGCCTCAACACGGAGGAGGTCCCCGACTCGGAGCACCCCGTCTTCCGCAGGCAGCCCTCGGAGGAGAAGCCGCCCTTCTCCAATCTTGGCAGCCAGACCCCCAACTTCTCAGCCCCGGAGAGGCGCCCCGCGTTCCTGATGGCCCAGGAGCCCGCGTCGCTTCTCCCCGTGGGCTATGCCAAGGCCGGCGGGCCGGCCCCCCGGGACCTGGAGTTCCAGGACCCGGCCGCGGGCGCCGCCGGGCTGGGCTCGGACACCAGCAGCGTGGGCACGCAGACTGACCAGCTCCCGCCCGAGCCGCAGAAGCCTCCGGACCGGTGCGACGCCCCCCAGGCCCAGTACGGCGACCCGCTGGCCAGGAAACCCTCGGACGCCGACTCCGAAGTCGTCAGTGATGACATCAGTGACATTTTCCGGTTCCTGGACGACACCGGGCTGGTGCAGTCCTCCTGCTACAACAGCACCGGCTCTCTGTCCCAGCTCCCCAAGTCGGACGGCGACAGCTCGCCCGAGGGCCGCCGCCGGGGCGGCGCGGCGGGCGGCGCGGAGGGCGCGCGGCCCTCGGAGGCCGAGCTGCAGGCCAGCGTGTGCAGGCTGGTGCGGAGGCTCGGCGACATCGAGCGCAAGCTGGAGTCCCTGTCCGGGGTCCGCGAGGAGATCTCCCAGGTCCTGGGCAAACTGAACCAGCTGGACCAGAAGATCCCGCCTCCGGAGAACCCGCCCTCCCCGGCCGCCGAGCCCCCGCCCGCCTGGGGCGGCCCCGACGCCGCCGCCGCCGCCGGCCGCAGCGAGAGCCTGCGGGTGCGCGCCCTGCGGAGGAGCCTCTGCGCCCGGCCGTCCTCGCGGTCTCTGACCGAGGAGAACAGCGCCACCGAGTCCAAGATGGCCAGCATGGCCAGCTCGCCCGGGGACTGGCGCGCGCTGCCCCGCGCCCGCCGCCCCAGCGCCGGCGAGCCGCCCCACGGCGCGGGCCCCGCCGACGACAGGAAGGTGATTGGGCCCCTCCGCGCCCGCCCCGCCCCCGGCCGCCGCGCCGGCCAATCACCGCCGAGCTCGCGAGCGGGGTGGGGGGGCGCACAGGGGTCAGGACGGGGGCGGGGGCGGGGGCGGTTGGAGGGGTCAGGAGGGGGCGCAGGGGTCAGGAGGGGGGTAGAGGGGTCAGGAGTGCGCACGGGCCAGGATGGGGATGGAGGATCAGGAGAGGGCGCAGGGGTCAGGTGGAGGTCAGGAGGGCTTGCAGGGGTCGGGAGAGGGGGAGGGATGAGGAGGGAGTCAGGAACGGGGGTGGAGGGGTCAGGAGGGCGCGCAGGGGTAAGGACGGGGGCGGTTATAGGGGGTCTGAGGGGTCAAGAGGGGGCCTGAGGGATCAGGAGGGGGCTGGGGGAGTCAGGATGGGGGCTGGAGTGATCAGGATGGGGTGGAGGGATCAGGAGGGTGTCAGGATGGGTCAGGACAGGATCAGGAGGGTATCAGGGTGGGGGGGGTTGGAAGGCTGGCCTGCAGGTTCAGGAGACAGGTGGGGGCCCTCCTCACCCCTTCCTACCCTCCTCTCCCTTTCCCAATCCTCCCCTCCTCTCTCCTGCTCTCCCCTGCTCTCCCCTGCTCTCCCCTCCTCTCCTCTCCCCTGCTCTCCCCTCCCTCCCCTCTCTCCCCTCTCTTCCCTTCCTTTCCTCCCTTCCCTCCCTACCTCTTTCTCCCCTCCTCTCCCTTCCCTCCCTTTCTCTCTTTCCCCTCCTCTCTCTTCCCTCTCTCCTATCCCTTTCCCTCTCCTCCTCTCCCTTTTCCCTCCCCTCCCCCTCTTCCCTCCCTCCTCCTTCCTTCCTATCCCCTCTGCTTCCCTCCCCTCCTCTCCCTCCCCTCCTCTCCCTTCCCTCCCCTCTTCTCTTGTTCCTTTCCCAACCCTCCTCTCCTCTTCTTTCCCCTCCCCCTATTCTATTCCTCTCCGTTCCTTTCTCTTCTTCTCCTCCCTCTCCCCAGCATTTTCCTCCCTCAGCTCTCCTCCCTTCTCTTCCTGTCTTCCTCTCTCTTTCCCCCTCCCTCTCTACCTTTGCCATCTTTTTTTTTAATTCTCTCTCTTTGCTGTTGTTGGCCTTGAACTCAGGACCCTGAGCTCTTGTTTCATTTATTCACTCAAGGCTATCGCTCTCTACTTGAGCCACAGCTCCACTTCAGGTTTTCTGGTATTCACTGGAGATGAGAGTCTCCCAGACTTTTGTGGCCAGGCTGGCTTTGAACCATGATCCTCAGATCTCAGCCTCCTCAGTAGCTGGGGTAGCAGGTGGGAGCCACTGCGCCCTCCTTGTCCCTTCTGAAACCATGAGGATATTTTCCTTTTTTTTTTTCTTTTTGCATTCTAAGATAAATGGTTAATAAGAAAAGATGAATTAAGAAGTGAGTAATGGCCAGGAGTTTGGCCTAGTGGTTAAAGTGCTTGCCTAGCATGCATGAAGACCCGGGTTCGATTCCTCGGCACCACATACATAGAAAAAAGCCGGAAGTGGTGCTGAGGCTCAAGTGGTAGAGCTCTAGCCTTGAGAAAGTCCAAGGACAGTGCTCAGGCCCTGAGCTCAAACCCAGGACTGGCAGAGAAGAGAGGGAGGAAGAAAGAAAGAGAGAGCAGAAGAAACCGGTCACTTCCCAATTTCACACTGAGACCCAGTTGCCTCTGTGCCACCCTTCTAGAACTTTCTGTGCTCCTCTGCAGGCAGACAGACAGCATGACATCCCTTCACAGCACCGGCTGGCCAAGCAGCCCCAGGACGGCTTCCTGGTGGAGCAGGTGTTCAGCCCCCACCCCTACCCGGCCTCACTCCAGGCCCACAGGAAGAGCAACCCGCTGTACACGGACATGCGTGTCACCGAGGTGGCCGAGGTGAAGCGGGGCCAGCCGGCCTGGACCCTGGATGAGTATGTGCGGAATGCTGGCGACAAGGGCAAGCTGGCCGCCCTGGACCTGCAGGTGTGCCTCTTGGGCCCCGGGCCCCGGCCAGGTGTCCCAGGCCTATGCATAGCAATGTCTCCTGCATGGCTTCCACCGGTCACCCTGGCCTGTCATCTGTGAGCCCCTGCCCATGTGGGAAGCTTTGATCCACAAGAGATTAGCAAGGGAACTAGTGTTTTGTGGTTGTGGTTGTTGTTGTTGTTGGTGGTGGGTCTTGAACTCAGGGCCTGGGTGCTGTCCCTGAGCTCTTCAACTCAAGGCTAGTGCTCTACCACTGTGAGCCACAGAGCCACTTCTGGTTTTCTGGTGTTACATTGGACATAAGGGTCTCACGGACTTTCCTGCACAGGCTGGCTTTGAACTGTGATCCTCAGATCTCAGCCTCCTGAGTAGCTGGGATAACAGGTGTGAGCCACTGGTGCCCTGACTCCAGCTCTCTTATTGTGTTTATTGTGTCCCTATGTGGCACAGAGCAGTGTCTTTCTGTCGCACTGCCTCTCCCCCCACTTTCCTGCTGCCAGCAGGTAAGATCAAGAGTTGAATCTCTCTCAACTGCCTGCCATGCACCTGCACCCCAGATGCCACACTGCAAGTTTGTGGCTGCGAGCCCATGGCCAGCCACCAGCCAGAAAACAGGGAGACAGGGCGGAATGACACATGCTTCCCCAAGATCACGGAAAGTGACTTTCAGAGAGGCAAAGTATAGGGAGAAGAAAGAATCAGAAAGTTTTTGACCCACCCTAGATCTGAGTGATTAGAATGTGCCACTGTGCCTAGAGCCAAAGAGCCACATACAACAGGTGTTTTTCAGGTGTCTCCCCAGGCTCTCCCTGGGCCCTTTCACGTCTCAGTCCCCCCCCCCCAGCCCCACCATGCCCACTGGAGAATGGCATCCAAGGCCTGGGACTGATTTTTATCCCAGGTATTTTGGAAGGCTTAATTAGTGTTCCAGGTATCCCTGGAAATCTCACTATTACCTCTGTGTTATGAGAGATTGCAGTTATTGAAAAAAATACTAATTAAAAAAATCATCTTTCCCAGGCTGGCTCTTGGGCAGAGAGTAGATTTGCAAAGCAGTTGATTCCCCCTTGCCTGAGAGGGGGAACCGAGGAAGCCAGCCCTGGAAGGCCGGGGCAGAGAGAGAAATTGGTTCCTTGCAGAATTGCCTGAGCCTAGCCGGCTCTTTGTGGGTGCTATCCTGGTCCCCACAACAACAGACCAGTCTTTCAGCAAACCCGGCCCGTCTTGAGTTCATCTCTTCCTTCTCAAGCATTCACCTACTGAAGGCCTTTTCCACCCAGGAGAGCACAACGGCACGCGCATGTGCGTGGATGTGTGTGCATGGGTGCATGCATCTGTGAGTGCACACGGGTGAGGTGTGTGTGTGTCTGTGCATGGGTGTAAAATGGTGGGGGGGGGGCTGTAGTGAAAGGGATGCTGGTGGGATTGGGCCTGCAGGAGATGGGATGCAGAGCTGTGTCAGGAGGTACTCAGCAGGGGGATACTGAGTTATCAGTACTCTGGAATGCACACGGCACACCCCAGGCAAACAGTGGAGGGGATTTTTCTCCCTGGCACAAGTGGAGTTAGGAGAGAGCAGGGACTGCGCAGCCACCAGGAATCAGTTCTGGGGAGACACCACGGCCATTGCCAGGCCAATAAGCCCCCCCTCCCTACCCCGCACTGTGCCTTTTTCTAGAATATTCTCTAAGGGACCCAGCAAAGCAGCAAACAACAGATCTGGATAGCCGGTGGAAAATTACTTGTCTATTACTGGTCTAATTATTATTAATTAAAGTTATTAATATTATTTAGGCCAGGGTTTGAACTCAGGGCTTTGGGCACTGTCCCTTAGGCTTTTCTGCTTAAGATGGCACTCTACTATCTGAGCTATACCTCTTCTTCTGGCTCTTGGGTGGCTCATTGGGAACCAGTGTCTTTTTGTTGTTGTTGTTGGTTGTGGACCTTGAACTCAGGGCCTTGGCTCTGTCACTGAGCTCTTCAGCTTGTGCTCTACTACTTCTGGTTTTCTGGTGGTTCATTGGAGATCACAGTCTGACAGACCTTTGTGCCAGGCTGGCTCTGAACCGCGATCCTCAGGACTCAGCCTCGTGAGTGGCTAGGATGACAGGCGGGAGCTAGCAGCATCTGGGTTGAGGTTATTTTTAAGTATTTAAAGGGTTTGCTCTATTATGTTTTGATGGCTCTGGGCTTTGAACTTGGGACCTTGCACTTGCCAGGCAGGTACTCCACCGTGTAAGCCATGCCCCCAGCTCGGTTCTTGCCAACATAGTATTGCTTTTACGCCCTGGCTGAATTGGACAGTGGTCCTCCTGTTTGTGCCTCTGTCATTGAGAATGGCAGGAATACCCCACAGTGTAGCCCCTGTGCTTCCCCTGTAGGTTATAGGTAGAAACCACTGCCCGTAACCATGGGCTGAGATGGAGTCATGCACACACCTTTGGGGCCTTAGCTGGCCTCAAACTCACATCCTCTAGCCTTTGTGCCTCCCCAGTAGCTAGGATAGTGGGCCTCAGACATCATGTCCAGCCAGTTTCTCAATCCCCTCAGTGTGTGAGCCATTGCATGTTCCCGTGTTTGTGGACATTAAACAGTCCAGGAAAACCCCCCTGAGCCAATGTTTGGTGTATGTTTTGGAGATGTTGATGCCTTCCCTCAGAACCGTAGGGAGCTATTGCTTTTAGGTGACAGATTATTAAACATTTGCCATAAAGCAAGAACTTCATGGCAGTAGATGATAGAGCTGTTGGCACAGAAAGGGTTGCATGGACTGTGTAGGATAAATATGATATTTCTCTGGCAGATTGTGAACTCATCTCTGCCAGCCTGGGAGACAGATGTGAGGAGGGGCTGCCTTCTTACAGAAATGGCACCAAATTCAGAATTTCCGGTGATTAAGTGGAGTGTTGGGAATTTTCCCACCAGGGCTGGCTTTGAACCATGATCCCCATTGTTGTGCCCTGAGATGGGGTCCCCAAAGAAAACCACCTGCATTGAGGTATCTGAAATGCAAAAGCAAGGTTTATTGCAGGTTACAAGCCAGGCAAGGAACTGCGAAGGAGTTCCCAGTCAGGGTCTACACAGTCTTTTTAAAGGCAAAAATCACAGATTTACAGCCATTGGGGGGGGGTCAGGTGAGATAAAGGAGGGATTAGGGAACTCCCTGGGCTAATGGCCCATTCCACTGTCAGAGAGTAGTTTTATGGCTTAGAAAACAAATGCCATCCCTTGAATTTACCTGAGTTTTGGTTAATTTTAACACAAGTCAGTTCCTGGGATTTAATGGCACCACAATTCTGTTTCTTTAATTTATGTGCGCTTTTGGGTCACTCATACTTTATATAAACAGCAAGATGGTTACTACCTGGGAATGGGGGTGCTCTTTTTTTTTTTTTTTTGGCTCCTCATTCCCCACTTTTTTTTTAGCCTAGTCAAATCCTTGGCTATTTACCTCAGTTCAAACGGTGTTATACCAGGTATGTAGGATCATCAGTTTTATAACTCTGATCCTCTTTGTTTTACTAAGGACATCATTGCATTAATTACACACGGGCCAGTCAACAGTAACAGTAACATTAAAATAATCACCGGAGGGCCAATAGTGGCAGAGGATTAGGGAAGTTGCCCAGGGGGCCAGTTTTACAACCTCTCATATCATCCTTGAGACCCCTGTCTCTCCCTTTCTTGCTCATCTAGTCTCCTCTTTACAGCTGCCAGGGTATCTTTTTATTACTCTAGCTCGCTCAAAAGCAACCTTCTTCTCCCAGGGCGACACTCAAACCTCTAGAAACAATATGTCTAGTCCTCTTCTGTTCTGGAGGACAACTTTAGCTAGGGACCTCAGTGAGTCAGTGAGCTTGTGGATTGACTAATGCATACGTCTCGGGTCAGCATCTGTTTGGGACCCAAGAATGTCAAAGTCCATCTCTCTGGGAGTCTGAAAGTCCAGGATCCTCTCAAGTTGTCTTCACCTGGGCGTGATGAGTCCAGTAGTTCTTTACTGGAAGCCAGCTGATGAACATGTCCTAAAACGGACTTGTGAGGCCTGTAAAGCTCGATTGAATCAGGGTTAGCATTATAAATGGCTCCTGGGGCTGCCTCTGGATACCAGAGATAACACATGGCCTGGGGAGAAGTGTCAACAATTGTTATCAGATGCGGGCAGCAGACAGCATTCTCTGGTTTAGAGGGGCATAGAGCGTGCCCTCCCAGTTCTGCACCCAAGAAAGCCCTCACAATTAGGAAATATACACCCAAGCATAGCAACTCCTCAGATGGGCACAAAGAATAGTTCCACATCAGTATACCAATTCTAACCCTGTTTGTATTATGGCTAACTCAATTACATGCCAATTTTACTTGTAAGCTCAAGACATGCTCATACCATCTACATACAGGAACTCTCTAGGATTTGTCTTTCTCCCTTTTTGTAGAACAAACATAAGACAATTCTTTCCAGATCCTCCCTTATCCATAAACTATTCTTCTGTTTTCTCCATTCCTTTCCAAAGGTTTTCTTTACTAACCTTTTTCTCTCTTCTTTACCTGGCTATAGCCCTCATTCCCATTTAGCATCTCCCACGTCTAGGCTGTTCAGCACTGCATGGAAAATTCCCTTCACCCATCCAGAGTCACCATAATGGCTGCAAACACATAGGGGACTTTGAATTTAGCACAGAATGTCCCATCAGCAAGAGTTTAGTTCCAGTCCTCTCAGGAAACAGCTGTGGGTTGGTGGTGGAATCAGGCAGGACAGAATATGTGGCAGCAGCCTCATCTCTCCAATGGAATGTCACACCTCCTGCTGGGTCGCCTGCAAATTTCTAAAGAAGCTTAACCTAAGGCCTGACTTTGGTGAATTCTCCCAATGATTCCCTGGTTGCTTTACCTGAGCACACTCATTTTTTTCAGGCTGGCACCCCATTAGTTTTAAAGACAGTATAGGGTTGAGAATCCAAAGTAATACCAGGGTGACAACTTTCAGTAACCAGATTGAACGAGGCTAGGATTCTCTAGACAGGCACAGAAGACTTGAACCTGTAGCCATTCCCCACAAGTGCAGTCTCCACTCTTGCATATCTGCTATTTTTTCCATGCCTCTAACTTATCCTGTCTTAATTTTTAAAAAACAACTTTTTGGTCCCTTCATCTAAAGGGGATTGATGGGTGACGATTCGTCTTCTGTAACTTCTCCAAGCTGACTCAGGGACGTTGTCTCTACACCTAGCCAGGGACCCTAAAAGCTTAGCTCATTTTACCAAGAGGTTGCCAGGATTACGTATCAGGAGCAATATTTTACTCCAAATTAGATATAGTCAACATTTAACAGCTGCACAAAACTTTTCTTTGGCTACAATAATGTAGCTTACTTAGCACCCATTTGCAAAGGCATTTTCTTGATTGAGGAACTTTATCTTTGTGACTCTAACTATGCTTCAGTTGTCAGATCTAAACAAATCAATAGGGACACAAGCCTCAGATCCACAAACTTTCCTGAATTTGTGGCTGGTGTCAAATCAGAATTCGCTCAGTTAGGGCTTTAAATTACCCACTATCACAGATGATTGACAAGTTCCTGCCCAGTTATGAAAGGCATGGGCATTAGTAAGGCATGCTTACAAATTATTCTATGACCTCCTGGCTCTGAATAATTTTGAATGGCCAAGCACAAGTGACTCTAGAATTGCCATCCAAGCAGAGGCTCACTGCATCTGGATGCTTTATTGCTTTTGTCCCAGTAGTGTCTCACACAGGGATAAATGTCCCATTGGCATTTCACTTTGTTGGTTGCTGGACTTGAACTCGGGGCCTGAGCGCTGTCCCTCAGCTCTCCAGCTCAAGGCTACCACTCTGCCACTTTGAGCTGCAAAGCAACTCTATCTCGCTAGCAGTCTGCTGCTTGATTAGACGCCACAGTCTCACAGGGACTTTGCTTTGCCCGGGCTGGCTCAGAACTGCAGTTTTCAGATCAATGAGTCCTTTATAAGGCCATTTTAGTTCCAATTAAAGCAACAAGGTGGTCAACACAGAAATAGTCTCTAAGCATGATCTTACCTGGAACTTGGTGAGGGCCAAAATTACATCTGAATAAGGATCTGCTGTTTTCCTCCATGGGTCTGCTGGAAATTGCTATAAAGTAACTTACAAGAGCAAGCTGAAATAGCATTTAAGCAATCATTTTGGTAGTCCTAATTTTCCTTTTTTCTCTCTCTTTTTTGAAACAAACATTTAGGACAACTTCGCTTTCAAATTTTATTCAGAAACCCATTTCTAATGTTCTTTAAAACTTTTATGAGGGGCCGGGAGTTTGGCCTAGTGGTTAAAGTGCTTGCCTAGCATGCATGAAGACCTCGATTCAATTCCTCGGTACCACATACATAGAAAAAAGCCAGAAGTGGTACTGAGGCTCAAGTGGTAGAGCTCTAGCCTTGAGAAAGTCCAAGGACAGTGCTCAGGCCCTGAGCTCAAGCCCAGGACTGGCAAAAAAAAAAAAAAAACTTTTATGATATTTGCTTAAACACTTAACACTTTAGTCTTTATTTGCATTTGAAAAACCTTTAAGGGCTCAAAGAACTCCCTTTGCTTCCAGGCCTCTAGGGCTCAAGATACTCCCTTCACCTTTTAGAAGAGGCTTTTTTTTTCTTCTGCAGTTTAGGTCGCTGCCTAGAAGGAAACTTAGTTTCCTTCTTTTTCTAAAATACGTTCAATTGCAATCCAGTAACATGAAACCAAATCATTCCTTTTAAAAACTCTTTTCCCCAATTTAATACATTTTAGGGGGCAGTTTAAGAAACACTATTCACATCACCTCTGACATTGATAAACAAATTCTGATACTTATTTCCAAATTTTAACTCAAGGTAATAAATTCCTAATTCCCTAATACCTCTGTGCTAAACAGGATACAATGTTTACAATGTAAACAGCTCTATGCATTACAGTACCAGATTTTTTAATGCAGATTTCTGAATCTTTAGTAAAATAGCCAGTTCCTCTTTAAAATAATGCAATAATCCTTTGAGACATTGGAAACATTCAAACCTAATACTTTTCATGAAGTTCAAACTTAGATTTACCCAATTGCCTTTGTGTTTCGAGTATAAATTTACCCATTATGTTACATAGCATGCTGAAAATTTAACCTTGAACTTGTTCACTCACATTCATACATACATTCATACTCAAAGATCTTAAATTGCGCAAAATTAATATCGGCCGTTCATTTTCCAGAAGTTTTAGTATCATAAGAGTTTTGCCAATCTTACTCTTGTAGGTGAGAACCAGGTTCAAAACAAAACTTTTTCACAAGACAACCTAATTACATAAGGAATTTAACAAATGGGGGGTAGGGAGAGAGGCAGAAATGTAAAGGGTTTTGAGTTGGGGCCACACGCTCTTGTACACGAGCTGTAGATAATCAAACTTAAGCAAAAATTCAACATCATCTAGGTCAGTTAATAGATCAGTCTGGAGACTAGGAACCATGGGTAATAGGGAGAATTCCTTACTCTAAATAGAGCAAAAAGAAGAAGTGACACCAGTCTGCGCCAGTCTCTAAGGCCAATTTTGTTAAAGTCTCTTTTAGGGTCCGATTCATTTTTTCTATCTGTCCTGAACTCTGGGGTCGGTAAGCACAATGCAACTTCCAATCTGTCCCCAGTGCAGAGGCTATTCCCTGACTTACTTTTGAGACAAAGGTTGAAAGTCCTTCTATTCTTGGGGTATTCTTTGGCCCAGTGCCCTTCTTTCTTGCAATAAGCACATTGGTTTTTCCCTAATTTCAGTCTTCTGTTTTCATCCTCTGGCTTGCCAACGGTGGCTAGGAGCACCTGCTCCATTTGCCTTTGCTGTCCATCCAAAATCCTTTTTATTTGCCTCTCCTGTCTTCTATCTCTCCTATCTTTCCTTTCTTCTCGTTGCTCATCAGTTTCTCTTTTATTATATACTTTCTCTGCCATAGCTACTAGCTCTCTTAATCCTTTCTCGCCTAGTCTTTCCAAGGACTGCAATTTCTTCCTGATGTCTGGCGCGGCCTGGTTGATAAAGGCTAAAATAACTGCTTGTGTGCTCTCTTCCAGCTCAGCATCATAAGGGGTGTACCGCTTGAAGGCTGCCATGAGTCTCTCTAGATAAGCTGCTGGACTTTCAGTAGCACCCTGCTTAACATCCTAAACGTTGGCCATATTGGTAGGCTTGCGAGCTGCAGCCTTGAGACCTGCCAACAGAGCCTGGCGATAGACCTGGAGCCGCTCCTTACCTCCTGCTTCATTGTAGTCCCAGTTGGGGCCTTCGGAAGGGAAGGCTATTGCAACCTGGGTAGGGCCTGTGATGGGGTCTCCATGGAGTCCGGGATTAGTTTCCTGGTGTTTTCCAGGATCCTGTTCCCTTTCCTCCAGGATCACTGTCCGGACACGTCTGTCCCAGTGAGAACCTGCCAGATACAGACGCGATCGCCACAGACTGAAAGTATAGACGGCAACAACACAGACCCAAACAGCAAGCGCTCTTACCGGTTACTGAGCAACAAACCTTCCGGGCTCCAGAGGGTCTCAGTGGGGTTCCTGGGGGATCCCACATAGGCCCCATGTTGGGCGCCAAAATGTTGTGCCCTGAGTCAGGGTCCCCAAAGAAAACCACCTGGATTGAGGCATCTGAAATGCAAAAGCAAGGTTTATTGTGGGTTACAAGCCAGGCAAGAAACTCCGAAGGCGGTTCCCAGTCAGGGTCTGCACAGTCGTTTTAAAGGTAAAAATCACGGATTTACAGCCATGGGGGGGTCAGGTGAGATAAAGGAGGGATTAGGGAACTCCCTGGGCTAATGGCCCATTCAACTGTCAGAGAGTAGTTTTATGGCTTAGAAAACAAATGCCATCCCTTGAATTTACCTGAGTTTTGGTTAATTTAACACAGATAGGTCAGTTCCTGGGACTTAATGGCACCCCAATTCTGTTTCTTTAATTTATGTGTGCTTTTGGGTCACTCATGAGATGGGTACTACCTGGGAATGGGGCGCTCTTTTTTTTTGGCTCCTCACCCATATCTCTGCCTGCTGAGTAGCTGGGATGACAGGCGTGATGATGGTGCCACCTGCAGCCACTGTGACTTCGTGAACTGGTTTCCCAGCCATCAGTGCGCATCCCTGACAATCTTATCTTTGCTTTTATTTTGTATTATTTCTTCTTAGACCCAAGAGTCCTTAAATCCAAACAACTTGGAATATTGGATGGAAGACATTTATACCCCGGGCTACGACTCGTTACTGAAGCGGAAGGAAGCTGAGTTCAGGCGAGCTAAGCTGTGTAAGATGGTGGCTCTGATTGTGGCTGCCGCCTGCACGGTCCTTCTGGTTATTGTGGTGCCCATCTGTACAATGAAGTCCTGAGACCCCATGCAGACACCCCTGCCTGGCCCAGCCCGCAGAGACCCCCTGTAAACAATCCTGCCCCTTGCAGCGTGGGTCTCCTGCTCAAAGCTATAGCCTGTGGGCAGAGAAACTGCCATCAGCATCTCAAGGTGACCTTCAAATCCATGACTTCCTGGAAAGAAGGCCACCTACTGTCAGCTTACACTCAAAGAAGCTCCGGTGCATTTTTTTGGGAGGGGAGGGGAAGTGCAATATATATGTATGTATTTTCTTTCTTCCCAAAAGAATGTAAAACAAATTGCATATTCTTAAGCAAAACAAAACAAAGATGGGTTGGGTTTTTCCTATTCTCTTGATGCTTCCCTGTGCAAAGTTGTAGGGAAGGTATTTAACAGCTGCTTTTTAGAGGGACTGGGGTTGGGGGGGCAAGGAATGGCTGGGGGGTCGGGGGCTCTGTTTTCCTGAATGCCCTGAAGCCACAGACAGGTAAGGCTATTAAAGATCGGATTCCTCAAAGACCTTTGATCAAGGGCTACTGGCCTCTCCTTGCCCTTCTGTCAAGGACACCAAAATGGCTGCCCTGAGAACATTCTAGATCTTTTCCTTGTAGCTAGGGTAGAAGATAACAGGGCCACCAAGACAGGTAGGGGGTGAATGCTGTTTATTTATTTACTTTTCTGTTTACTGAGGCCAGATATTCCAATTTGGAGACTTTGCAGTGGATCTGTCTCGGGGTGTGTGAAATAGCCTCCCCCCCAGTTCAGATCAGAGGTAGAGGCTGGGTCCCCCCACAGCAGCCTCCATCTTGTTCCGGCCTGGCGTCCTATGATTTGATTATTATGTTTTTACTTCTGTCTCCTTGGTGGCACCGAATTCTCTGGAAGGTGACATTGTGCCTTGAAGAACAGAGATGGAACTCTGACCTCTGATTTCCAATAGTGGCTTTTGTCCATTTTCATCTTGAGCCATTTTTTCAGTGGCTTAATAAAAAAAATATATACATATATATATACACACACACATATATATGTGTATATATATTTGAAAACTTGTTGTAAGATTGTGATAAAGGCCAGATCATCTCAATTAACCACCACACTCACTCCAATGTTGAACGCTTGTCAGCAGTGCCAAAAAAGAAATGTTACTGTCTATTTAACCATGTATCTATTGTTATATCTAACAAATATATCAACTGTTTTTTTTGTTTGTTTGTGGCCTTGTGTGTGAAGGAGGAGCTGTAGGAGTAGCCTTGGAACTTGATTGGCTTTGCCTGCCCAATGGTGCTTTGATACACAATGGGCAGGATGAATCCTTGCCAATATCTGCTGCTCATGTCTGGCAGACAGGTTGGGGGTGGGGGTGGGGTGAAATAAAAAGACTGATTGCTGAAGCCCACAGGCATAGATTGCTTGCGATAATGAAGTAGGGCAAACAATCCATCTTGCTAGTAAGAGCAGTCGCTGTTAAGACAGATTCCAGCCAGGGGAGTCTGGAAAGCCTCTTGATTTTTAAAATTCTATTTAAGGCAATGGAAGTCTAACATCTAAATGCTGTTTAGCTGGTAGGGGTCAAGTTTTATTGTCCCCTGTGAAAGGGGTGGTGGGTGCTGGGGTGTGGGACTCTCAGCTGTAAAGAATCTTGGTCACTAGTGGCTCACGCCTGGAATTCCAGCTACTCAGGAGGCTGAGATCTGAGGAGCTAGGTTTGAAGCCAGTCTGGGAAGAAAAGGCCAGGAGATATTGATCTCTAATGAATCACCAAAAAAAATAAATAAAAGCTGAAGCGGACCTGTGACTCAAGTGGTAAAGCACCAGCCTTGAAAAGGCTCAGGGCAGTGCCCAGGCCCTGAGTTCAGGCCCCAGTTCATATGCACACACACACACACACACACGTTTTTTAGAGCGCCTTACATTATCTATTTCTGTTGTCAGGTTTAAGTGTAGATTTTCAACTAAGTGACAGAAACCATTTATAATTGGAAAGAAAAAGCCTTGAGTTTCTATATTATTGCGTGTGGATAGAATTTGAGTCTTTCAGGGCTCCATTTTTGGACTGAGCACTTTAAGCTTGTCTCTTTGACCTCCATAAAGATGCCAGGTAACAGCCTTGGGTGTGGCTGTTCCCCTCCTTCCCACCTGAAGATTCTAGAATATGTTGCATGCAATCTTACTGTCCTTTCCTTTAGACCAGACCCCACTGCCCTTGAGGGAGTCTGGCTTCCGATGGGCCTGATCTGGGCCGTGTGCCCCGAGTATGTGTGTGTGTATTCCTGGAGATACCATTCAAACATGTCTGTGAAAGGACTCTAGAATTTTTCTTCTATCTTTTTCGCTCCCAGGAGGTCAGCAGGTCTTGGTTATTTGAACATCACACTCCCTTAGAGTATTCTAGAATGTAGGCCTCAGACCTAGGAATGGTGGCTTGCCTTGCCCTCCTCCCTCACAAGGGGTAGAGGAGCCGTCCCCGCAGCCCCAGGGCCCAGAAGCTGGTGTGAGAATGACAGATGTTTGCCATTTCCAGAATCTTCCACATCCCCAGGGTCTGTGGAAGGTGATAGGTGCATGGATTCTTTCCCCTCTGACCTCACACTTGTTCCAGGCCCCAGACACATGGTGACCGAATCCCTTACTCTGAAAACACAAAATGAGCAGCATTTTTCCAGGTCACGGATGTCAGCCATTTGCTGTCGTCTCTTTGTTAAATGACAGATGCGATGAAGTAAACAAAGCACTCTGGCCTCGCCCCTGTCTGGGTGATTTCAGCAGGTTGCTGCAGGGCCTGGTCATTCCCTGCATGGTTAGCTGAAGGAACATTCTGAAATCCCTGTTCCAGTTATCTGTGCCAATCCTGGTGCTTTTGTTTCTGGTGGCACCTCATTCGTTTGTTGTTTTATCTTTCCTTTTATCCATCTAAACATGTGGCCATGTTTGACCTTCTGATTCTGTAATCAACTTGCAAGAATCCTGTGGTCAATGGAGTGAACGCCAAACCAATCTCTCTTCTGTGATGTTGCACTGTGGAAATATGTACTTAACAGCCAGGCTAGGAAAACTGGAAGAATAATGGGTAATCCCCAGAAAAGAGGGGACTAGACATTTGTTAGGTAACTAGGAGAAATGTTACACAATTCCCTATTTATGCCTTATGAACGCAAGTGTGAAAAATGTGGCAAGACTGTATGTTCAGGAGCCTGAGGGACGGAAGGTGCTTGGAGAAAAGAGACGGAGTCTTTTCTATGATTCCTGAGGAGCACTAAGTCGTTTCTTGGTGCTGGATCTAGGTTATATAATACTAATAACTAAGCACATTTTTAGATCTTTTTTCAAATGGCTTGTGTAAACTTTGGTTAATGTACAACGGCTGGTTTGAAGCTCTTGTGTAAAAAATATGCCTCTTCAACTATACTTACTAATAAAGGGAAACATAAAGGAGTTTGTAATGAGGTTTTATTGTGGTGTGATTATGGAGTGTGCATTTGTATATCTGTGCTAAGCTTCCAGCTTGATGCTTTCTCTTCTTTTTTGTCAGTCTTGGGGCTTGAACCCAGGGCCTGAGCACTGTCCTTGGGCTTTCTCAAGACTAGAACTCTACCACTTGAGCCACAACACCATTTCTGGCTTTTTCTATGTTTGTGGTACTGAGGAATAGAGCCCAGGTCTTCGTGCATGCTAGGCAAGCACTCTACCACTAGGCCAAACTCCCAGTCCCTTGTTTGTTGTGTTTTAATTTACTTTACTTCATTTTGGCTGCTTACCATTTTCAATTAATTGATGTATTGTATTTTTATTATCATTTATGCTGTTGCACTTTAAAAAATTAAATTGTTGGGCTGGGAGTTTGGCCTAGTGGTTAAAGTGCTTGCCTAGCATGCATGAAGACCCGGGTTCGATTCCTTGGTACCACATACATAGAAAAAAGCCGGAAGTGGTGCTGAGGCTCAAGTGGTAGAGCTCTAGCCTTGAGAAAGTCCAAGGACAGTGCTCAGGCCCTGAGCTCAAGCCCGGGACTGGCAAAAAAAAAAAATTAAATTGTCATCTTTTTATTTCTCTTAAGTTGCACAAATGAATTTCCTTTTCAGAGATCATATTTGTAATTTTCCCCTTCTTTTTTTTTTTGCCAGTTGTGGGGCTTGAACTCAGGGCCTGAGCTTGGACTTTTTTCAAGGCTAGAGCTCTACCACTTGAGCCACAGCACCACTTCCAGCTTTTTTCTATGTATGTGGTGCCAAGGAATCGAACCCAGGTCTTCATGCATGCCCTAGGCAAGCACGCTACCACTAGGCCAACCTCCTGGCCCCTCCCCTTCTTTTTTCTGTTTTCTGTTTTTATTTTTTAATTTTTTTGCCCATTCTGGGACTTGAACTCAGGGCCTTGCCACTATCCTTGGGCTTTCTCAAGGCTGGAGCTCAATGACTTGAGCCACAGCACCACTTCTGGCTTTTTCTGAGTACATGGTACTGAGGAATTGAAACTGGGTCTTCGTGCATGTT
Organism: Megascapheus bottae; assembly: GCF_031878675.1. Taxonomy (NCBI): domain Eukaryota; kingdom Metazoa; phylum Chordata; class Mammalia; order Rodentia; family Geomyidae; genus Megascapheus; species Megascapheus bottae. Next base: position 332,203 of record NC_143538.1, on the reverse strand, counting down.
AGGCAAGCACTCTACCACTAGGCCACGCCCCCGTCCAGGTTTTGGACTTTCATTAACTGAGATAAGTTGTAGCTTTGCCATCTTGAGGTGAGTTTGTTATGGAAATGAAAATAGAGGGGGAATAAAGAGATAATAACAGGATTTTCCTGGAGAGGGAAGAGTCCAAGGGTTTCCAAAGACTGAAAAAGAAACAAGAACCATAAGAAATCAGGAGTGTGTAGAATGTGGGTAGAAGGTGTCTATAAAGATGTAGATGTAAAAAAACAAATCCTTGTTGCCCATGTGGGTGTATTATATACACATGTACATTGTATATAGAGCACATATACAGTGTATTGTACTATAAACACATTTACCTATACACACGTACATAATACATAATAAATGTAGCATATATATGTTATATACATGTATATATCTACTCAATATAGTACATATACATATGCACATTGTGTATCTACAACATATCTATTATATATACACTGTATCCCATATATAACCCCATTGTGTGTGTGGGGGGGTGCACACCACAGTCTCTTGATCTGTTGTTCATTGAGGTTAGTCATGGGACTTGAACTCTGGACCTGGCTGCTGTCCCTGAGCTCTTCAGCTCAAGGCTAGTGCCATAGCAACACTTATGATTTTCTGGTGGTTCGTTGGAGATGAGAGTCTCATGGACTTTTGTGCCCGACTGGCTTTGAACTGTGATCCTCAGATCTGTCTCCTGAGTAGCTGGGATGACGGGTGTGAGCCACTGGTGCCTGGCTACACAATGGAATTTTACTCATCTATTAGAAGGAATGATATTTGTACCATTTGTAAAAAATATGAACAATCTTGGAAAAAATGAGGTAAAGTGAAGCAATTCAGGCCTAGAGACATAAAGGCTCCACATTTTCCTTTCTATGTGGAAGCTAGATTTAGCTTAGAAGTTAATATGATGGGCGGAATGCAAGTGTATACAAATGTAATGATGGAAAGACAGTAGATTCAAGGGAAATTGCAAGTCATGCAATTCATTAGAAAGGCAAAAAGCAGGGGCCGGGAGTTTGGCCTAGTGGTTAAAGTGCTTGCCTAGCATGCATGAAGACCCGGGTTCGATTCCTCGGTACCACATATATAGAAAAAAGCCGGAAGTGGTGCTGAGGCTCAAGTGGTAGAGCTCTAGCCTTGAGAAAGTCCAAGGACAGTGCTCAGGCCCTGAGCTCAAGCCCAGGACTGGCAAAAAAAACAAAAAAAAAGCAAAGCTCAGTGACATAAAACATCAGAAAACGAGTCTCCAAAAGTGGTGGGGTGTGGTCAAGGGGAAAGGACTGGAGGTGAGAAGAGGAGGAGAAGAAAACAATGTATCCTACCAAATTAAGGCGATGAGGGCAGGGGTGGGTAGGGAAGGGATGGATGAGAATGCAGTGTATTCGTAAACTGCTTTGTTACATGGCAACTAGGGGCTGGGAGTTTGGCCTAGTGGTAGAGTGCGTGCCTAGCATGCATGAAGCCCTGGGTTTCATTCCTCAGTATCACATACACAGAACAAGCCAGAAGTGCTGCTGTGGCTCAAGTGGCAGCTCTCTAGCCTTGAGAAAGGCCAAGAACAGCGCTCAGGCTCTGAGTTCAAGCACCAGGACTGGTAAAAAAAAAAAAAAAAGGCAATTACTTTGCACAACTACTTGGAGAAAAAAATAAAAATCCCAGTAATGGAGAATGTCATTTGCCTCTGATGACACCTTAACTCAAGACAGCCGTGTCACGGTGACCCAAGAATTACTCCTTGTTTACAAAATGTACTGGGTAACAGATTACTCCTGACTGTTTAAATCACATTTACAAAAATGGAGAACATGCAGCCTTAAAAAAAATAATAAAACAGCAAAGCTTTCCTAGATCAAAGTCTTTCTGTTTTCTACCCTACAAATTCTAAGAAAAATGGATTTAATCTTCATGATGACCATGTTCCATGATTAGAATATGTGAACAGGATAATGACAAGTCCTTGCACTGGTGGATCCCGTGAATGTTTCCACAGTCAAGCAGAGAAATGGAGTGTATTTGGTTACAATTTGTATAAGCACAAAGGAACAGAAGAGAATGTGTTATTGCATCCTTTACAGACATAACATTTCTCTGAAGCTGGGTGCTGGTGGCTCATGCCTGTAATCCAAGCTACTCAAGAGGCTGAGATATGAGGATCGCAGTTCAAAGCCAGTCCAGGCACAGCAGTACAAGAGGCTTTTATCTCCAATTAATCACTAGAAAATAGGAAGAGGGGCTGTGGTCCAAGAGTAGGGTGGTAGCCTTGAGCTGAAGAGCTCAGGGACAACGCCCAGGCCCAGAGTTCAAGGCCCAGGATGACCAAAACATAAAATAAAAAAAATTTCTCTGAAAGAAGAACCACAGAGAGATGAGTTTGAAAACAGGATTTAAGGTGGGAGGAAGAGTTTTGACTGCATATCATGATTTTCTCTCCTTCCTTCCTTCCTTCCTTCCTTCCTTCCTTCCTTCCTTCATTCCTCCCTCTCTCCTTCCCTCCCTCTTTCCTCCCTCCCTCCTTCCTTCTTTGGTGTCAGTCCTGGATCATGAAAGGGTATTAGTTTGGAGGGTTGTTGATTGACTGAATGTACACACTGAGGCCAGAGGCAGGCAGTAGGGAGGGAGAGAGAACTTCACCTTGCAAGAAGGAAAGGAGACAGGACACAGCCAAACAGAGCATGTCTCAGGCTGGGCCATGGCACGCCTCCATTCCTTAGCTCATTCTTTACCTCATCCAGGATGAGGCTGAGATCATCCAACAGAAGAGGGAAATTTAGAATTAGAAAAAGAAAAAAAAAAAAAGCTGGGGACGGGGTAGGAAATAAACCAGGCCATTTTCAAAGGCAGGAAGTGACTGGAAAAGAATCAGAACTGAGCCTGGCACTGGTGGCTCGCACCTGTCATCCCAGCTGCTCAGGAGGCTGAGATCTACGGATCCCAGTTCAAAGCCAGCCTGAGCCGGAAAGTCTGCGAAACTCATCTCCCAGGAACCACCAGAGCAGAGCAAAGACAACGGGCCCTGCTGGTGGTTAAAGAGCCCAGAGCCCAGGCCGGGAGCCATGACACCGGCTGGGACACACACTGAGGAATCTGAAGACTCGAGAACCATGCAGAATGGATTTCTTTGGTTCAGGAGCTCGTGAGTGAGACCCCGGGAAGGGGGTCAGGGGAGGACAGAAAAGTCACATTTCAAACGTCTGTGGAGAGCAGCTGGAAGCACTGGCTCTGGATGGAGGCCACAAATACCTTAGGCTTTTTCTCTATTTAGGTCTGAAACGGAGACTTCAACTCTGCACTGATGCTTCTGTTCATTGGATGGTGTTCCACCCACTGAACCATGCCTCCAGCCCTAAAAGGTTGGTTATCTCCTTCCCTTCCCCTCCTCTCTCCTCCCTTCCTCTCCCCTTCCTGCCCCTGCTCTGCCCTCCCCCACTTTTTTGCCAGTCTTGGGTCTTGAACTCGGGGCCTGAGTTCATTGGCCTTTCTCAAGGCTAGAGCTCTACCACTTGAGCCTCAGCACCACTTCCAGCTTTTTTTCTATGTATGTGGTACCAAGGAATCAAACCCGGGTCTTCATGCATGCTAGGCAAGCACTCTACCACTAGGCCAAACTCCCCGCTTCTTCCCTCCCTTTTCCCTCTCCTCCTCTCCTGTCCTCCCCTCCCCTCTCTGCTCTCTTCTCTTCCCTTCTCTCTCTTTGCTTCTCTTGGCTTTGACACAGCTCATAAGGAGTGAGACCACACAGGAGTCTTAGTTTATGTTTCCAAAAGTCTAACCTGAGTTCCCCATGTACCCCAATTAACACGGGAACCCTAATTAACATGGGAACCCCACCTCCCATTCTCAGAGCCTCCCCCTGCCCTGCACTCCCCTGGACTCAGCCCCTCCTCCTGCCACACCTCTGCCATGGCCTCATCAGACAGGCACAGATCTGTTCTCAAGGGCATACAAGGGCATGATCATATCATTTGATTGCGTCCATTGGTTTCATTTTGGTTTGGTTTTTTGTTTTGGGTGCCTGGGATCTGAACTCAGTGCCTGAGCACTGACCTGAGCTGTTTTGCTCCAGGCTAGCATTCTACTACTTGAGCCACGGCTCCATTTCTGGCTTGTTTTAGTCAGTTATTGGAGATAAGAGTCTCCCAGACTTTCCTGTCCAGGCTGACTTCTCACCACGATCCTCAGATCTCAGCCTCCTGTGTGACCAGGATTTGATTCCTTTCCGTGCTGGCTTCAAACCCGATCCTCAGATCTCAGCCTCTTGAGTAGCTAGGATTTCAGATGGGAGCCAACAATGAGTGCCTGGCTTGGCTTTGTCCTTATAAATAGGAAAGAGGACAGTGACTTTTTTGTTCATTTCAAATGCAAGCTGCTCAAGCTCGCCTGAGTCCTTAGATGGCAGGGTTCTCTGTGTCATGCCTGCGCGCATGCGCGCGCGCGTTTGTGTGTGTGTGTGTGTGTGTGTGTGTGTGTGTGTGTGTGTGTGTGTGTGTGATCAGTAGACTGGAAGTTGGAGCTTGACACTTATGTGTAGCAGCATGTGACGGTGGTTGTCATTCTCACGACAAGATGAGAGCTTTTGTGTCAGAAGAACTGTAATTAACATTAAAAGAAGGAAAACACTAATAAGTATGTCACCCTGAAATACACTCTTTCCCCAGAGCATGTGATTTGCACAATCACACCTCTGGCACATCCGAACATCAGCCAAAGAAACATCTCATTTTCCCATGATGCTTTTATGACAGAGGCCTGAACTATTATTGAGGAAATCCATGCTGGGATAGAAAGAAGTAGAATTAGACATTGATATTCAATTCATCTTTGAGGATCTTTTCAGTTCTGGGATTCTGGAATTGTCTAGAAATGCACTGGTTTTGGCTAGATAGGAAGAGAGGACCCAAGCCTTAGCCAGTGAGGACTACATTCATTCATTCATTCATTCGTTCGTTCGTTCGTTCGTTCATTCAGCAGTCACACACTGTTTACGCTGGGATTGGCAAGTAGACACAGCACAAACAAGCCACAGCCCCTGCCCCAAAGGGCTCCCCCTTAGTCTTAATCTTTCTTTACTTTCTTCCTTTCTTTTCTTGTCAGTCATGGGGCTTGAACTCAGGGCCTGTGTGCTGTCTTTCCCTGAGCTCTTTTACTCAGGGCTAATGTTCTACCACTTGAGTCACACACCTCTTCTGGTTTTTTTTTTATTTTTATTTTTATTTTAGTTTTTGCTGGTTGATGATAGATAAGAGTCTCATGGACTTTCTTGCCTAGGCTGGCTTTGAACCATGTTCCTCAGAGTTCAGCCTCCTGAATCTAGCCTTTTTACCAAAGGAATTCTATCTGATTCCTCAAGGAGGAATCCTACAAAGCAGGATTCTTTTGTGTTTTCCTTTTTTTTTTTCTGAATTCCTCCCTTTTGCCCCATCAAAACCTGGCGATGACTCTGCCCACAGATAAGAAAGCCAAGGGGTGGCATGAGTCGATTTCAGATCTGTCCAGGGACACAACCCTGTCATAATCCTGTTCTGTTGCTCCTAGAATGCATGTCCTCCCTTGTCACAGAAGGTAGCAGCGTCCCTGCAGACCCATCGCATGGTTTCACCAGAGAGGCCGTGTCTCAGCTATTTATTTATCAAACTTGTGACAAGCAAGAGCTGACTGCACGACCTCAAGGTTTTTCATGATCACACCAAACCTCAACCAATGTTTACTACTTCATTTATACACACGGGCCCACCACCATGTGCAGAAAAATGAATGCTCGCCTTGAGAAAGCTCAAGGACAGCGTCCAGGCCCTGAGTTCAAGTCCCAGGACTGTTAAAAAAAAATCTGTTGTGAATAATGGAAGGCATGCATGCATTCCTCAGATAGTTGTCATTAGTGATGCTGAGAGACTTTAACCCCTGGATTAGGTCCTTGGTCTCCAGGGTCTCAAAGAAGGAGAAATAAAACAGCAAAGATCACAGTTCAAAGCCAGCCTGGGCAGGAAAACCCGTGAGACTCTAATCTCCAATCAACTGCTTAGGGAAAAAAAATGTTGAAAGTGGTGCTGTGACTCAAGTGGTAGAGCGCCACCCTCGAGCACTAAGAAGCTCAGAGATGGTGCCCAGGACTTGAGTTCAAGCCATGCAACTGACTGAAAAAAAGTATAAAGCAGTTCCATTCTTGGGTTTTGGGTAGTTCATTCGGGATCAGAGTCACATGGACTTTTCTGCCCGGGCTGGCTTTGAACCTCCATCCTCAGCTCTCAGCCTTCCCAGTAGCTGGAATGACATAGATTCTTGAGGAGACTTGGGTCTCGTGGGAGACTCAGCTATTGTAGCTATCGGAGAGAGAAATATGATAATTCCACATTGTCCTCCAAAAGTAGAGGTACCAGTGTGTATCATTATGCTAACTCCATCGATAATACGCTAATGGTGTCTCTTGTCAGTCATCAGTGTGGAGACAAGAGGGGGTTTTGGGGCACACATTTGAACAAAGAATAGATACATCTCCGTGTTTCTTAAACTCAAAGACACGCTTCTTTTGTCCTTATCGAAATTAAATTTTCATAATCACAGCACTACAGATTTTAATAAAATACCCAAAGGTGGCAGGGAAGAATAAAAATAGCAAGCACAGTGGCAAAGGAACCCGATACCCAATGAGTGATCCAACTAAGTAATTGCTTACGGAAGCCAATTTATGAGATGACAGAAAAGAAAATTGATTTATAAAGGGTCTGGGGAAGGTAAAGACTGCTGCCAAAGTGTTTGCATAAATGTGTTAATTATATCTAACACCCTTACTCACACGTGTAATCCTTAATGACCCAGGCAATATACACTTTTCTCTTTCAAAGAATACAAACACTCCATTGAAAAGAGAAGTCTTCTCTGAGCAATCTCAACTCCCTCCATCCCTGAAGATTATTTTTCTTAACTTTACATTATATACGGATATGGATGGATATAGGTATATGTGTTCATGAAGTAGATCATTTTGTTTAGTAGTACATTAGTTATTATTGGTTTGTTTCTTTGTGTCCCAATACAGGGGTTTGAACCTAGGTTCTCAGGTGCTTACCTGACTTTTTCTGCCCAAGGCTGGTGTTCTACCATTTGAGCCATGCTTCCACTTCTAGCTTTTTGCTGGTTCATTACAGATAAGAGTCTCAACGACGTTCCTGCCCAGACTGGCTTTGAACCATGATCCTCAGATCTTGGCCTCCCGAGGAGCTGGAAAACAGGCGTGATCTTAACTCAATGACAGTCTTTCAACGGCTTCTCTGCCCATCTTCAATAATTCTGATTCAAATTCCATTTGCTTTTATTCTCTGCCTGCCATCTGGGGACTCATTATTAACATCTAAGGTTTTTTCTCTTTTTATTTGATTTCTCCCCTATATTCTCTTTGCTTTTGCTGTCACTTTGCTCTCTTCCTCTCTCCATTTCCTCCTCTCTTCTCCACTCCTCCCCTCCTCTCCTCACCTCTTCCTCCCCTCCTTTCTCCCTCTGCTCTCTTCCTTTCCTCTCCTTTCTCCCCTTCCTTTTCTTCTCCAGTTTCCTTTTCCTTTTCTCCCCTCCCTCTCCCTTCTCCTCCTTTCTTCTCCTCCCTCCCCTCTCCTTGCTGCTCTTAGTCTTTGAATTTCCTGTTTCTAAGCAAGCTCTGTTAGTACTTCCAATGCTGAGAGAGAATCATGTTTCATTTAAACTGTCGCAATCCAGTGTCACTTAGTCTTGCAGTGCTTTGCAGTGAATACTCATCGGCTATAATACAATGCTTCACTTTTTTTTGGTTTGTTTCCTTCAAGCAGTTATGTTGTATAGAGCTGGTTTAATTTAATTTTTTGGTGCCAGTCCTCTCTGGGGCTTGAACTCAGGTCCTAGGCGCTGCCCCTGAGCTTTTGGGCTAAGGCTGGCGCTCTACCACTTGAGCCATAGCACCACTTCCTGCTTTTCTGTGGTTCATGGGAGGTAAGGATCTCATGAACTTTCCTGACTAGACCGGCTTTGAACCGTGATCCTTGAATCTCAGTCTCCAAAGAAGCTGGGATGACAGGCATGAGTCACCAGCCCCTAACTTGGTTTAAATCTTAATTTTATTTTGGCAGTCCTGTGTCTTGAACTCAGGACCTGAGCACTGTCCTTGGAGTTTCTCAAGGCTAGAGCTCTACCACTTGAGCCACAGCACCACTTCTGGCTTTTTCTATGTATGTGGTACTGAGGACTCGAACCCAGGGCTTCATGAATCCTAGACTAGCACTCTACCACTCGGCCAAACTCCCAGCCATTAAAAACAAACAATGACACACTCCACGCCAAGACTCCTAGTTCGGTGAGCCTTCTCTGCCAGGAGGGCAGCCTTGCTTCCTCCCGGGGTGGCCCGGATGTGGGGGCCAGGTGGAATCTGGGGAGGCTGGCTTTCCTTTGCTCCTTTGAGATGCTTTCCCACACCCTTTCTCTCTCCTCCCTTTTTACCTCCTCTTCATCATGTCTCCATTCCAGCAGCAGCATGACTCCTCTGTTTCCTCTAGCTGGTGCCTGGACCTCCCAGGTCCCCCAGGTGTGACTGGCTTGGCACTGAGTACAGAGTTTCTCTCTCTGGGGGGCAGTGTGTGTGTGTGTGTGTGTGTGTGTGTGTGTGTGTGTGTGTGTGTGTGTGTGTGTGTTGCAGCTGGGATTGAAGTCAGCTGAGTGTTCAATAGGCAGGGCTTTGTCATTGAGACACCCTCCCTGGGTGAATGGTTTCCTTTGCCTGTGCCTCCATGCCCTCTGCTCACTCCTCTCTCGGTTCTAGACCCCTCCTGCTCCCTGCTCGGCATCTGGTGATGTGTTGTGGGCGCTGTTAGGCTGGGCGCTTGTCTCTCTGCTTACAGACAAGTGGATGTCATAGCACCCCTACTTTGTGGAGATGCTGCCCAGACAGCCAGGCAGCTCCATGGACTCAGGTTATTGTTTCTGAGAGTGTAGGCTGGTTTTTGGGGTTGTTGTTCTGTGGGTCGACACACACACTGGCCTGTTTTCAGTATGAAGGCCACATGGTGTAAAAACTATCAGATTTCATGAGGCTGGGAGTTTGGCCTAGTGGTAGAGTGCTTACCTAGCATGCACCAAGACCCAGGTTCGAGTCCTTGGTTACCATATACATAGAAAAAAAAAGCCAGAAGTGGTTCTGTGGCTCAAGTGGCAGAGCTCTTGCCTTGAGACAGTCCAAAGACAGTGCTCATGCTCTGAGTTCAAGCCTCAGGACTGGCATTTTCTTTTAAACGTATTAGACTGCAAAGGCAAGAAGTCTATTACACTCAGGGCTTCAATATTGAAGTGTATGAGAGTGTAAGGAGACTAGAAAACCAAGAGATTCCTTGAGAGAAATAAAAACAAAGCAATGAAGTAGCAGAGAAATATTTTCCAGAAACTCCAAGAAAACCAGAGAACCAAAGATCTTAGATCCAGCCCAGTGGTCTAGGATGTAAGGAAACAGATTTAAATGTGAAAAAAAACCCCAAGGAATGAGGTGCAGATACCCTGGAAGAAGCTCGGGGGAAAAATGCCTAAAAGTAGCTAGTCAAGTGGCTGAAATATGAGGATCACAGTTCAAAACCAGCCTGGAAAAAAAAAAAAACAGCCTGGGCTAGAAAGTCCATGAGACTCTCATCTCCAATGACCCAACACACACACACACACACACACACACACACACACACACACACACACACACATCTAAAACCCAAATGGAATAAATGGAAAGAGGAAAATAACTTAATAGAACTGTTTTCAAAAGAATAACATATCCACATGATAGGAGATGGAGGTTGGGTAATATAAGTTTATGTCTGCATAGTCTTAATCTAGGCAAACAAAAGAAAGACAAACAAATCCCAACCTCTCCTTACTGTATCTGGTTTTCACAGTGATACGATGTGGGCAATTTAAATCTTTATATTTACCTCTGTGCTCCTCTTTCTCAAACTTGGCCTGGCTAATACTGTAGATGAAATATTCTGTAACTATTTTAAAGTCAGTTTAGCATTTTAATTAAAATCCCTCTGAGGGCGCCTGCTACATAACGAGTGGTTGATACATCTAAGTAAGTGTTATTAATTGAGAGCTCATTTAAAATGAAGATTAATAGAGGAAGAAATTGTATTATGGAAACTTCCCATTCACAAAATTTCTTCATTTACAAAGCTTTTTGTTTTCAAGCAAGTTTTATTATTTTTTCTCCCACTTTTAAGATATTACTCTTAGATATGCTGCAATGTTGCTAGTCTTATAAGGTTTTCAACATTGCTTCTTAATTCATTGCTGTTTTTTGTCACTGGCAGTTCAAGGGGGTGAACGGAAGTATTTCTGGCTATGTCTAAGTTACTATATTATTTTAGACTTCTAAATTCTCTATTTTTCACTGAGTTTTCTTTTGAGCATTGCAAAGTAGAAATTCTGGAAAGGGAGGAGAGTAAAGGAATGTTTTCAATTTTCTGTATCGGTAAGAGTCTGTCAGGCTCTCCATGTAAGCAGACAATGGATGGATAAAAAAGACAAAGGAAGAGATGGATGAATTGATAGATCAAGAGACAGGCGGATGGATGAGTAGATAGATGGATGGATGGATCGATCGATAGGCAGATAGATTAGCTGCAGAGAACTGGCTTCCATATCTGGGTGAATATTCATTTGGGCTATTGATGAGCTGACACAAATCAAGCCACTTACACATCAGAGATTGCTTTCTCACAGTTTTACAGTATTGAAGCTCCAAGGTCAAGGTGCTGGCCTGATTTTATTTTTATTTTTATGTTTCAATGGTCTCTGTGTTCTGACACGGTGTGAGCATGGAGGGAGTAAAGGAGGAGCTTCTCAATAAAACAACTTTGGAGTTACAGCCTCAACATGCAGCTTCTGGTTTATGGGTGTGGGGAGATGGGGGGATCATAACGTAATTAGGGGCTTGTTGTTGCTCTGAATCCGATGCTTTCTCTGGGGGAGCAGGCAGCTGGGAAAGGGTGGTGAAGCACAGACCAGGATGCCAGGACAACTGGGGCCAAACTCCCCGCCCCCATCCTACTGTTTTTATGTGTGCCAGTCCTGGGGCTTTAAGTCAAGCTGGACTCTGCCACTGGGCTTTATTGTGCTCAAGACTGGTGCTCTTCCACTTGAACCACAGCTCCACGTCCAGCTTTTTTTTTTTGGTGGTTCATTGGAGATAAAATTCTCATGGTCTTTTCTGCCTGGAACTGGCTTTGAACTGTGATCCTCAGATTTCCGTCTCCTGAGACTTTTCTTCTGTCTTCTCCGAAAATGTTCACCTTAGGAAATGGCAGCTTGCCTCCCAGATCTCATATACATATGCATATATATACATGATTTATTAACCATAAAAATACCACTGCAGAGCAGGCCAGGGAAGCTTCCATCTTACATTACCTTGCAGGGAGAAAGCAGCTGTTCCACTCCGCACCTGATATTTAAACTTCTGAATGGGGGAAGGTGAGAACATGGATCCAATCTCAACTCCAGAGTGTGCACGAGTCGCTGCTACTGGAAATGGGGAGGCGAAGAGGGTAATTCTCACTTCCAGGTTGATGACCCTCCAAAGTGGCGGATGGCTTGGGAAGGCAGTTAGAATTCCACCCAGTTGGTTGAGAAGTGCTTCGAGCTGGTGTGAAGGGATGGCATCATACTCGTGACCATTCAATTGGAAATGTTTACCTATGACCCATGTCAGAGATGCAGGAAAAGTCAACGGCTGCCTCTCCTATCAGAATGGTCATGTACAAGACCCCTCCACTACAAGGTCTCTGAATGAGGAATAGGAATTGGGACTGAGAATAAAATACAGTGATTATAAACCATCAGGACCCAAGGGTCATTCCCGAAGTCCTAAGCAACTCAGAAGGTTGAGCGAAGTCTGGAGGTTCCCTAGGTAGAAAGCCCCTGACACGCCATCTTTAAGATAACCAGCGAAGAGTTAGGCTGGAGCTGTGGCTCATGCGGTCAAGCAAGAAAGCATGAGGTCATGAGTTCGAAACCAGCCTGGGCAAAAAACTCCCTGAGACTCTTTTTTCTCCAATTCACCACTTGAGGTATGACTCAAGCAGCAGAGCACTGGCTTTAAGCAGACAAAGCCAAACAGAAGCAGGAGACCCTGAGTTCAAGTCCCACTATTGGCATTAAATACATTCATAGGTGAATAGTGAGAAAGATAGTGGGCAGATGTGTCAAAGCAGATTGTATTCATAATCCTGACCACTTCAGGGAAGGGATTAAAAAGAAACTAATACATTGGAAAGTTGTGTGTGTGTGGGGGGGTGATCTTATTTAAGAAAGAAAGATTTTGTACCACGTGTGAAGTTTTCTAGGTCCCTCACAAAATAAAGATGTGCCCCCTAATTCCATGACAAGAAGCAAAAATAGTTGCTTCACGTAGGTAAGGCAAAGTTTCACGAGTAAAGATAAGCAAATGGCATGTAAATTAATGCAGATATGTATTTACATCTATTAAATCAGGTAGTTTTTCTTCTTAACAGTACTCCATTTTGGCAAGGTTTTACTGAAACAGGTACATTTGTGAGTTATTAAAGAGACTGAATTGAAAAAAAAAAAAGCAGTTTGGCAACATATCCCTAAGGCCGTTAAAGTGCTTGAGTTTTTGATCCAAAAGTTTCTCTCCAAGAAATTTCTTTAGAAACAGTAGATAAAAGATTCTTTAAGATGCCTTTGTATGTATTGACTGTACACAGAGATTTCTCTGCAGGCCCCGCTCTGGTCTTTCTTTTCTATCTTCTCCTTCATGCCTAGTGTGTGTGTGTGTGTGTGTGTGTGTGTGTGTGTGTGTGTGTGTGTACACGTATATGAGTGAATGAGTGCTGGTACTGGGACTTGAACCCAAGGCCTGGGCCCTGTCCCTTATTAGCTTTTTACTCAAGACTGGTCCTCTACCACTTGAGCCAAACTTCCACTCTTCCTTTTGGAGGTGAATTGAAGCTGAGGTCTCATGGCAGACTTTCCTGGGAGGTCTCTGAACTGCTCAAATCCCAGCCTTCTGCCTAACTACAATCTCTAGTGTGCACCACAACCTGACTTACCAGCTCTATTTTAAACACATGTGTCAGGTTCACGACACCATCTACACACAGGCACACAACATCCAACTTTACTCCCCCCTCATTCTTACCCCTCACCCTTCCAGTCTTACGTGTTCAGTTATATCTGTCACATGGAGCTATATACAGATATAAATATATAGACACAACACATGTAACCATAATCTACAGCTATAGATATAGATGTCTCTGTAGATATCTATAGATAGAGGTATAACACACACATATGTACATATGTAATGTGTGTGCAGATTCTGCACATAAGGAAAAGCCACTGTAAACTTCAAGATGGCAGCAGATGAGGATTTAAACAAATCTGGGCCCCTCTGCAACCGATATCCCGACCTGCATCCAGAGCTACCTGGTCTGAGCCTTGGGCCACGTGACCTCCCTTGCCCTCTCTGGGCCTGCCTCTGGGGTTTGGGCCTCAGCTCTCCAAGCCTCCAGCTGGAGCCACCATCTCCCTGCTGTGGAGAGAATGGGGGGTGCTGGTCTCCTTCCCTTCATCTTTGTTCTCCAAGCGCCACAAGGCCCAAGACCAGTGGCCCCATGACTAGAGCATATAGTTGGAAAGAACTAATACAAATTCTGCTTATTTTCTCTTAGGACTTGAATCAATGAGGATCCTGCAGGCTTGTAATATATTTGTAACTCTGTGTGTGTGTGTGTGTGTGTTGGTCCTGGGGCTTGAACTCAGGGCTTGTGCACTGTCCCTTGCCTATTTTTTTTTTTTTTGCTCAAGGCTCTACCACTGTTGCCACAGACCCACTTCTAGCTTTTTGGTGGTTTATTGGAGATAAGAGTCTCACAGACTTTCCTGCCCAGGCTGGCTTTGAACTATGATCCTCAGCTCTCAACTTCCTGAGTAACTAAAATTATAGGTGTGAGTCACAGCGTGTGTGCCAGTAGTAGTGCTTAAACTCAGAGCCTGGGTGCTTGAGCTAGTCCTCTACCATTGAGAGCTCCAGTTCCGACTTTTGTGCTGGTTAATTGGAAATAAGGGTCTCCTGAACTTTTCTGCCTTGGCTGGCTTCGAACTGAAATCTTCAGATCTTAGCCTCCTGAGTAGCTAGGACCACAGGCTTGAACCATTGTTACCAAGACAGCCACCCTGAACACCGAGAGAGAACTGCATAGAAAACTCAGAACTCTGTCCAGCAAGGCTTCCACATGCCAACAGAAGTCTGAGTTCACTGAACGTTATTTCATTCGCTATCTTTGACATCCCATCCTCTTTATAGAGCTGAAATGAAGGAGCTAGGACTGTGGCACATCCATTGCTGGCCTAGCATGCACCATGCTGCATCTCCAGCACTGCCAAAATTAAAAGTAAATACACCTGATCATATAAAGATGAAATGAAAGCAAGGTGCAGTGCCCTGAGCACACAGTGAAGGGCTGTAGCCATTTGAAGCCAAGCAAACATGAGATTCTTGGGCTGTTTCTGTTTTGCCTTGACCCTTCCCAATTACTTCAGAAGATAATGGGAGAATGGATAATCTCCAGGGTACCTATTTTTCTAAGTTCCATGAGTTCAAAAAGGAAAGCCCCCTGACCCGGTACCATGTCAAATGCACTGCCAGATGTGACTTCTGAGTATGTTAAAGATAAACATCTTATTATGGACATGTTATTATTATTAATATTATTAATTTTTTTGGTACATCATGGGGCTTGAACTCAGAGCCTGGACGCTGTCCCTGAGCTCTTCAGCTCAAGGATAGCGCTCTACCACTGGAGCCACAGCACCACTTCTGGTTTTCTGGTGGTTCATTGGAGATAAGAGTCTCGTAGGACTTTCCTGCCTGAGCTGGCTTTGAACCATGACCCTCAGATCTTAGCCGTTGGGAGCCGTGTGCAGGGTCAGGCTGGCCCATGAACCTGCATCACGGAGTAAGATAACCACACAGAGAAATGAGCTGTCTTGTATGACGCCTTGCCTATGAACTTTGAGCTGTATCATCAGATGTGTGAATCACTTTCTGCTGAGACGTGATTGTCATTAGGTGGGAACGGGTTATTGCTTTATCACTCTCTGCTGAGACTTGATTAGCAGGGTAACACCTGACAGGTTCTTATTCAGCCGAGACTATGTAAGACCAGAATGGGAAAGCGCCTGCCACCCAGTTGGAAGGGGTGGCTGTGGTTTGTGATGTAAAGTAAGGCCACCTCTGGGATAGGCCCCCAACCCTTCCACCGTCTCGGACAGCACCTGATTCTCCTTCTTTACCTATAGAGAGAGTAAACACGTGGACCTTCCCTGCCCTGCACACCTTTGTGCTGATGGGCCCCTGCACCCTGTATTCACTGAATGGACTTCCTCAATCAACGAGCCCCTGCCTTGACGGGTCTGATTGTCCTCCAGTGAGAGAGGGCTGGGTGCAGGTGGTCAGTCGGCCCTCCCCTTCCTCGGCTCATCTGGTGGGGCGTGAACCACTCGCACCTGGCTCTGAACACACTTCTATAGACACACCAAGAGGTGAGCGACTGATCATCTAGCGGGAAATGAATATCAACAGAGTCCTGAAAGGCGCGCATGCATATTCATGAGTATGCAAATGCGTATGCAAATGGGTTGATGGGTCAAGGGTGACATGGAGCACTGATTGCTGAGTCTGTAATCTGCCTTCTATTATCCATGTAGACGTCTAGTTTCTGTGATGGTGGTGCCATTCGCAGGATTTTTCTCTCCCCTGTCTTTGTGTTGACATAAAAGGCGGGGTCATCACTCAGCACCCCACTCCTGGCCACTCTCCTCAAGCCATGTCGAACTCAGGCTCTGTATATAGGAGAACGAGCACTAGTGATCAAGTGAGGCAAGAAATGGAGAGGGAAAAATGAACCGAGAAGTCAGAGCCACCTGGGTTTCCCATAAAAGCCCCACTCTGTGGTGGTGTATAGTCCCTGCCTTGGCTGCCTTCCCGGTGTTCTTAGCGTTACACACACACACACCCCTACACCCCTTCTGGCTTCAGCTAGTTCAAGGTTTCTATCTCTAGGAACCAGAGAACCCTAACCAACACCTCGGATGGCGTGTCACTTTCACATGTTAGGTACTGGGTGGGGCAAGTGCAGGAAAGCATGAGAGACCTGTGCTGCTGCAGTGGGGCTCAGTCGAATCAGGTACACAGAGATGCCTTAAGAGAGGTATGCAAGGAGCGAATGCCTGGCCCTTTAATGGCCACTGTGCCAGAATGATGATCAGGCCTCAGAGATGAAGGTCAGGCCCCAACACACCAACCCCTAAACTATGATTCATTCAGAGCCAGGGGAGGAGGTTGGGTCTCATTCACCTTCTCTCACCAGACCTGATGAGAGCAACACAGTGTAAATACACCTGTTCACACACCACACTCACCACACGCTACGCTCAGCAAGCATATACCACACATCACACACACCCTACAACCATGTACATAGACCAAAGACCACACACACACACACACACACACACACACACACACACACACACACACATACCACGCAAGTCTTCCTGGAATGGGGGCCTGGGAAAGGCCCATAGGCACACTGCTCAGGTCTACTGACAAGGAGAAAGGAGAAAGTATAGATACAACTTTCATCCTGGAACTCAATCCACAGTGGAGCTGTCAGGCTTGGGCCTGGCCCAGCCCCCAGAAGCATCAAGAGAGTGGGGAGCAGCCGGGCAATGGAGAAGTCCAGTCTTCAAAGCCCCATCACTCCACAAGGCATCTGGGGAGTCACGATTCCTCTCCTTTCTGTACCCCACTAGCAGAATTGCTCATTTTTTTTCCCTTCCCTCTAGGCCACAGAGGCCGCAGGTGGGGACCCCCTGGGATACAGCTACAAGGGGCTGGGCAAAAAGAGGCTGAAAAACTCAGGTCAAATGTGAAGGAAAGTCCCAGGACAGTCACAAGCTCTAGGAATTCTAGGGCTGGGCTAAGTAGCACCTCAACGAGCAGATGCATGTGGCTAATTGGAACACTTGAAACACAGCCAGTTTAAAACTGAGACGGGCTGTCTGTGTAGAAGAATGAAGAGGAAAAACAACTGGAATAAACTCAATGATGTATGTTCTGGTGACTTGTCGAGAGGGTCATAATTCCGTATGGTGCTTTACAGAAAATACCCCAGAAAAATGCATTTTACTTGTGTCTTCATTTACCTTTTTTGGAGGGCTAGTCCTGGGCTTGAACTCAGGGACTAGATGTTGTCTCTGAGTGTCTTTGTGCTCAAGGCTAGAGCTCTACCACTTGAGCCACAGCTCCACTTCCAGCTTTTTCTATGTATGTGGTACTGAGGAATTGAACCCAGGGCTTCATGCATGCTAGGCAAGCACTCTACCACTAAGCCACATTCCCAGCCTTCATTTACTTGTTTTTAAGTAGAGCTGAAAAAAAATGTAAAATTTCACATGTAGTTCATTTTCCAGTTCTACCTGTCAGCAGGAAAAAATCTCTGACTGAAGACAGAGAATGTGGGAGAAGGTGTTGAAACGAGAAGAAAACGAAGTGATGTTACGTTTCTCACGTAGCACAAAGAAGGCCATGAAGAAGTTAACATTTCTTCGACATATACTGTACTCCACGTTCTGCTGGAAAAACTGTGTGTAAGTTAATTTGATCTTTATCATCATCATCATCATCATCATCATCAACTTATTATTTTCTCCAGGTGATTGATGAAGGAAATTAAAGAGGATATCAGTCTTTTCTCATTCCTGGAAGATATTTTTCCACAATTCGAGGATGGTATCAAATCACATAAACAAAGCATGTCTTTCTCCAATAATATATAACTGTGACAAAGTCTAACAAAGGAGACACAATGAACATTCATAATAGAAGAAGATGATTAAGAATACAATAACAATAAATATACAAGAATGCAAATATGGTCTTTCTGTCTTTCTTCTCAGTGATCTCTGCTCACCCTTCTTTCTGATGCCATGTGAATTGACTTGAGGCTTGGGTGAGGTGAGGTAGATGAGATGCTGGGGCTGTGACTAGTGAGCTTCTGGTAGGACGAGGATCATGGAGCCACAGTGGGGTTGGTTGACCCAGAGAACCGAGACCCCCTACCAGGGGGGTCTGTAAAGAAAAGCATGAGCAAATGCTTGAGTAAAGGCCTCGCCTGTGGTGAAATAGTAGAACGGGGAGAAATTTATGAATGCTTCCCCTTTGTCTAAACATTCTCTCTACAGGCTGTCCAAGCAGTATGTTCTCACTGATATTGCAATTATAGAACAAAGCCTATGTTGTTAGAGATTTTTCATTATGGTGTGTGTGTGTGTGTGTATTTACATATGTTAAGGTAGATAGGTTAATTTGTTCTGTGAGCAAAATTTTTTTCAAAAAGCATTTCTGGATATCCAGAAATGGATCTCAAATCCAGTCTTGCTGCAACCTTCCTTCCTCCCTCCAGTATGATAGAAGACTTAACGGTCTCTGAAAATTAGATAAAAGCTGGGCATTAGTGGTTTACTTCTGTGGTACTAACTATTCAAGAGGCTGAAATGGAAAGATCATTGTCATGTGAAGCCAGACAGAGAAGAAAAGTCCTGGAGACTCTCGATCTCTAATGAACTAGCAAAATGCCAGAGGCAGAGGCTTTTTTCCTTGAGGGGGTAAAAAGGCAAGCAAAGAGCAGAAAGCCCTAAGTTCAAGCCCAGTACTGGAGATAGATAGATAGACAGACAGACAGACAGACAGATAGATGGGGCGGGGAGTCTGGCCTAGTGGTAGAGTGCTTGCCTAGCATGCACGAAGATCCGGGTTCGATTCCTTGGTACCACATACATAGAAAAAAAGCCAGAAATGGTGCTGTGGCTCAAGTGGTAGAGCTCTAACCTTGAGAAAAACCCAAGGGCAGTGCTCAGGCCCTGAGCTCAAGGCCAGGATTGGCAAAAAAAAAGAAAGCTAGATAAAAAGGGTTGGGATCTAATCAGCTGCACAAACAAATTGATCTTGACACAAGCGGTCATCTAAACAGTTGGTGAAAACAGTTCAATCTGCTGTCCTTCAAGCATGTGAATTGAGAATCCCAGTTGTCTTCCAGACCCGGGAAAAAGGAGGAAAATGAGTGGGTTGCCATGTGCAAGTTTTCACAGAAACAGTGCAGGGCTCAGATTCTGTTCTCCCATTCTTTCCTTTCTTTCTCTCGTGTGTGCTGGCAGATTCTGATCTGAGATTATGAAGAAGGATCTAGCTGGGTGTGGTGGTTCTCATCTGCAATCCTAGCTACCCAAGAGGCTGAGATCTGAAAGTCACAGTTCCAGAGACTCTCATCTCCAGTGAATCAGGTACAGCACAGCCCTGAGCAAAACAGATGCTCAAGGACAGGGACCAGGCCCTGAGTTCCAGCCCCAAGATGGGCACAGAAGTCAATCCATCAATACAAAATTCTGAGGAGGGCAGTCAGACCATCGCAGGTTCCAGTCCCAAGCGAGACCATTCTTAGATACGTTGTCAGGACATGCATATTTGTAATGGCTTCCAACCAATCCCTGCCTAGGCCCCGTCCCTCCCCGCCCCCTCCCCACTCCAGACACAGGCTGGGTTTGCTCTTCCCAGTGGGGTGGCCTCACTTCCGGTTTTCTAGTATTATTGGAGAGAAGAGTCTCATGGACTTTCCTGTCCATGCAGCCTTCCCAGCACAATCCTCAGATCTCAGCCTCCTGAGGAGCTGTCAGTGACAGGTGTGAGCTACCAGCGCCCAGCTACTTTTAAGTTTTGAGTAATAAAATTCATGGATTCTATGCAATGTATTGTTACTCAAACCAGAAAATATGAAATCAGGCAAAAATGTAATATATTTGCATTATTTATCTTTAAGGCAATATTTATGGAACAAAATAATTTGCTCCACAAATTATTTGCATGTACTTATATATGTATATATGACATATATGTTATACATGCATATGTATAGAGAAAGGGTGGATTATGTATGCGATGCACATATATATATATATTCTAGAATGTGTGTGTGTACTCAGTGTTGTGTGTGTGTGCATGTATTTATGGTGAATATACGAGAAAGCAGTTCTTTTTTTTTACTAAAGGGTCACTTGAATTAAAAAAATTAACTTTAAAGGAAATAGGCTATATATACAAGTTGGTTAATTGGAGGTAAGAGTCTTCTGGACTTGGCTGCCTGGATTAGCTTCGAAC
The DNA here is from genome assembly GCF_031878675.1 of Megascapheus bottae. Classification (NCBI taxonomy): domain Eukaryota; kingdom Metazoa; phylum Chordata; class Mammalia; order Rodentia; family Geomyidae; genus Megascapheus; species Megascapheus bottae. The sequence continues at coordinate 311,937 of NC_143538.1, read as the reverse complement.
CTCAATCCTCAGATCTCAGTCTCCTGAGTAGCTAGGCATGAGCCACCAATATTTTAAAAAATATTTGTTTTGTTTTGTTTTGAAATGTAATAGTCTGTCTCATGTCTCATGTCCATGAACAGTGTGGGTCAGTGGTGGTCTGGAGTTGTCCTGCTGTCACCTGCCAGCCCCTTGCCCCTGTGTGGTGCTTAGTTTTGTCTTTCAGGGCTTTTTTTTTTTTTTTGGATCAGATACTCATTCACACAGTAGTCTGAATGTGGGTGGGAAGGTCTTTTCTTTTAGATGAGATTCACATTGAAACTAGCAGTCTTTGAAGGAAGCAGATGGCTCTCCCTATGTGGGGAAGCCTGGTTCAGTCAGGTGAAGGAAGGCCTTCAGAGGAAACAGGCTGTCTCCCTGCCCCCCAGGAGGAGAAAGATTTCTGCTTCCAGACTTGAGCTGCTTTCCTGAAGCTTCTATCTACTGTCTTTCCTATCTGACACACTTTAGACCACCAGCCTTCACAAATTACACTCAACTTTTTCCCCTCTTCTCTCCCTCTCTCTCCCCCTCTCACTCTCTCCCCTCTCTCCCTCTCTTCCTCTCATTCTTTCCTCTGTCTCCCTCTCTTCCTCCCCTCCCCTACATTTCACTGACACAATTCATTTCTTATTTCTGGACAGCTCTAAGGTGTACATCTTATTTTAAGGGTGCCTCTTAGTACTAATTATGTACCCATAAGAAGGCTTATTCTTTAGTAGACTGAAGTCAAGAATTCAGCTGTGGGGCCGGGAGTTTGGCCTAGTGGTTAAAGTGCTTGCCTAGCACGCATGAAGACCCGGGTTCGATTCCTTGGTACCACATACATAGAAAAAAGCCAGAAGTGGTGCTGAGGCTCAAGTGGTAGAGCTCTAGCCTTGAGAAAGTCCAAGGACAGTGCTCAGGCCCTGAGCTCAAGGCTAGGGCTGGCAAAAAAAAAAAAAAAAAAAAAAAAAAAAAGAATTCAGCTGTTTCTGACCCAATTGGTTTCTATTGAAGGTCTCAACAGAAGAACCCGGGAAGTGAGAGGATGGGTTGGGGGTGGGTTGGCTGGTTTGAAGAGGGTAAAATGTATTTACATATGGTGCTTTTGAAATGTCTGCTATTTCTGGAGCAGGCTGAGGTGTATGGCAATTCCCTTCTTGGAAAGAAACCAGTTTAAGACAAACCCTGACATTTCTAAAAAGCCTTCCTTATCCCAAACAGTTCCTCTTTGCCTTACCAAGAGCCAGGCCACCTGGCCAAAGCAGGAACTTGAAAGCAACATGCTTTGCTAGAAACGTCAGTTTTTCCTTGCACATCTAGATTCTATGTTCAGCAGGTGTGACTTGAAGTCTGAAGGTAATGTTTACCTAATCTTGTAACCCCCAGCTCCAGATTCCCCCTCCCAAGTGATTGCTTCAATCTTTAACCTCTTAGCCAACATGAACATCTAATGTCTGTGATCTTCTGGGGGTGTTGGCTTCTGAACACTGTCCTTGCACTCCCAGAGCTGAGTGAATCTTTGTGGAAGCAAAGGTAGTCTCTTCACTCTGGCATTTTGTACTAGAGATGGAGAGCTATTCCTAGCTCATGGAGACAGTGCTAACCTCCCATACTTCTACGAGAGGCATTGTTCTTCTCACCTCCCCGGGGCTTTGGTGATACAATGGCTCCGAAGTACTTACATTCATAAAACAGAGGGTGACCCCAGTGTGGCAGTGTTCAAGGCCAGCATGGCCTACCTAGGGAGGTCAAGGCCTGCCTGTCTGTGAAGGAATGGTGAAAGCCAGGCCCCAGTGCTTTATGCCTGTAAGTTGTACAGGCTACTCAGGAGGCTGAGATCTGAGGATCGTGGTTCAAAGCCAGCCCAGGCAGGAAAGCCCATGAGATTCTTACCTCTAATGAACCACCAAAATAAAGAGAGAAGTGGAGCAGTGGCTCAAGTGTTAGAGTGCTAGCCTTTGAGCACAAAAGCTCAGAGACAGTGCCCACACTCTGAGTTCAAGCCAGGACTGGCACAGGAAGAAAACATAACAAAGGGGCCGGGAGTTTGGCCTAGTGGTAGAGTGCTTGCCTAGCATGCACGAAGACCCGGGTTCGATTCCTCGGTACCCCACATACATAGAAAAAAGCCAGAAGTGGTGCTGAGGCTCAAGTGGTAGAGCTCTAGCCTTGAGAAAGTCCAAGGACAGTGCTCAGGCCCTGAGCTCAAGCCCAGGACTGGCACTAAACAAAAAAAGAGGTGATATTAGGTGATCCAATGGAAAATGATCTCCATTGTGGAAGGAGAAGGAGGGTGAGGAAAGAGAGAGAGAGAGAGAGAGAGAGAGAGAGAGAGAGAGAGAGAGAGAGAGAGAGAGAGAGAGAGAGAGAGAGAGCTACAGATAAGGAAAGTTACCTTTCTGGAGGAGATGATTAAGAGGCAGAGGTAAAGGTCAACAGAGGGTTTGCTTGGTGAGACAGCAAGAAGGATGAGCAAGGAGAACAAAGAAACCCTGGATGTATGGAGACTCTGGCCATATGTCATTACTTCAGAAGAAATTGTTCAATTCTCACAATTTTGTGGGGTCAGAAGTGCTGAATTCAGGTCAGTGGTTGCAATTATTCAGTTGGTACTGAGGCCACATTACTAAGTGGTTAAGAATGGCTAGCCTTTGGGAGGAAACCTAGAGGGGGGGGTCCCCAGGCAGGACCCAGCCTCTTGAGGGCACAAGTGAGGCCACTGAGACTGTTTTCTAGCCTATAAGGCATTTTTGGCTTTATAGGAATTTGGTGAGGACAGAGAAAAGGGTGCATAAGAATATAGAATGGGTCTGTAAGGACATAGGGTCAAATTCTCCATTCAGGCATTCCCCAAAAGAGAAGAGACTGGCCAAAATGACATAGGGGGTTCCCGCTGGCATGGTACCATGTCAAAGAAGACAGAAGATTAAAGAGAGCCTGGAGACAGGAGTCACTCGGCATACGTTGCGAGGAGACAACAGTGGGGTGGGTGGGCCAGGAGTGGTGAAGGTGGGACATGTGAGATTGGGCTCCTCTGGCTCTCTGCAGTTTGAGTCTGAGGAGGGTGATGAGGAGACAGATTGACCCTCAGAGAGGAAGAAGGGGACGCCTGACTCTATCCCCTCCTGGGTTTCAGCACCAGATATAACGTTCAGCAAAAGATTGCCACTTGGTTCAGGAAGAAAAGAGTTTAGTGGGGGGAGAATTTCTTGGGATTGCCAGCCTGCATAAGATGGAGGTGTAAAGTGAAAAGAGAGAGAAGAGAGAAGGGATTATGTAGGGAAAGGTGGGAGCTAGGACCATAGTGGATATGGATGTGATTTCAGAGCCTGAAGAAACTCAGGCATCCTCACAGGCTGAGGATGGTATGGCCAGGACAGTTTAGGAAATGACCTCAGCAAATGAGGAAGTGACCTCAGAGCCTGGGATCCTTTACTGACTCCCAGTCAGGTGATTTCTAGTTTCAGGCAGGTGAAGAGAAAGCAGGGAGGGGCCCTTCTCCCAGGCAGACCTAACAGGTGAAGGAAAAAGAGAGACTTTCACAGCTAGGACCCTTTTAGACAAAAATACAAGTTCCTCTGGCCAAGACACCAGACTAGCTAGAGGTGTACTTAACCTCACAAGAAAACAGAGATGTGGGGAACCATCCCTCACTCCAAAACAGAATTGATGTTTTATAACAAGGTGAAAGTTTGTTCCGGTGCAAAGTGAAAAGTGACACTGCCCAGCTGGTCAGGTGCCCCATGGTTTAATTCTTTGTGTTCTTTTAAAGATGGAGACTGGCCTGGAAATGGTTTCATTTTTTTCAGGGACATTTTACTGGCAGCATTCAGGGCAAAAAGGCAACCTGGCATCATTCCAGTGTTCCAGCCCAACGCCTTGACAGGAGGCCAAGGTCAGGCCTCTGGTTCCCATATGGAAGGAGACAGATCTGATTCCAGGACTACAAGCTGGCTCCTGGGAACAGGCCAGGTGGGACAGAAGATTTCAATGTCACCAGGGAACAGTGTGAGTGAGTATGGCTGACTCAGCAGCCTGGGTTGTTACTTTGGAGAGATTCGATGTGAGGCTCCCCTTCTACCAACATGAGAACCAACATCCATGAGTAGAGAGGAGAAGAGGCTGCAACCTTCTGGAATCTGTACACAAAACTGTGTGTGCTGGCCGTGTGTGAGACAAATTGTGTGTGTGTGTGTGTGTGTGTGTGTGTGTGTGTGTGTGTGTGTGTGGTACATGCGCCACTGTTGATTGTGTCAGGTGTACAATAGAATGAGGTCAGTGCAGAGAACTGGTTATATTTGTAGCTCCAACATGCCAGTCTTGTGGGACCTGACACCAGTGGGCAAAGACAATCCTTGAGTCACAGGAAGGGAAAGAACCTGTCCTCCCAGTTACCATATCACTTCTCTGTGACTTCATTGTGCTGGAAGCCAGCTGATACTGAGCCTAAGAAAAATCACACTGCAGAGCCAGCAAAGCAAATAAGGGAGAGACGGAGGAGAAAGATCTAAGGACAAAAAAAATTGACTTATACATGGAAGCACGAGGGCAGAAATCGAGTCTTAGATGCACTAAGGTTCAGTGGTGCTAGAATTTGGATGCGGGATATCACTGCAAGGCTTAATCCCCAGAAGGCCATGGGAACTTCAACAGTGTGGCTAAGTGGGAGGTCTGTAGGCTATTGGGGGCAGGTCCTTGAAGGGGATTGTGGGATTTCCATCCTTTCCCTCCCCTATCGTTTGCATCCCACAGTGGGCAGTTTTCTTTCAAAGGTGGACCTGCTTTGAACTGCTGCATTGTTACAGCCCCCAAGGCAAGGACATTAACCAATCACAGACCAGAAGCAAAGGTGCCAACTAATCACAGACCAGAAGCTAAGATGTCAACCAATCCTGAACCAGAAGCTATTATCCTTTCTAACTGTACACATTCTACTATGCCTAGCACTGAAACAAACCCTGAGAACTACAATAAATTTTCTATTTTTGCACAGTGGATTATCTGTAGCCTCTGGCGATATAATACCGCCTCATGAGAGTCTGAGCCAGCGCCATTCAGCTAATTCATTTCTCAACTCCATTCTACTCAGGAAATCCACCTCGTTCAAGAATTTGTGGGGGTGTTAAGCCACCGGACTTACTGAAACAAGGGGTAAGTAATATAACCCTCACTCCCCAAGAAAAGCTGATTAAGAGACAGTGAGAGTAGATGCCCAGAGACCATACAGGTGGTTTAAAAAATAAGTTACTTGAAGAATTTATGGCAATACATTTAAAAATTAGAAAGTTCCCCTAGGGGTTCGTGGCTCGTACCTGTAATCCCAGCTACTCAGGAAGGCTGAGATCTCAGGATCACGAGCCTGAGAAGAAAAGTCCCTGAGAGTCTTATTTCAGATTAACCAACAAAAATCCAGAAGTGGAGGGGTGGCACAAGTGGGAGAGGATCACAGCCTTAGCTTTTGAAAAAGCCAGGCAAGAAGATGAGACCCTGAATTCAAGCCTCAGTACTGCACCACAAATAATAATCATAATCATAATACAATAGAAAATTTCTAGAGAGACATGATTCACCAAAAATAGCTCAAAAGAAAAGAATTAGAGAAAGAAAATGCCAAGCCTGATTCCAAAGAATTCCACTGACAAAACATGAGGTTAATAACGTGACAGGAAAAAAAGCCAGTGAGGTCTGTGAAATGGTTAGACATAGGCCAATGCCTTCATGAATACAGATAGGAAAAAGCCTAAATAAAACATAGCAATCCAAACCCAATACTGGATGAATACTTTTTATTCTAGTTATCTGGTGGATTTCCCATTCAAAACTCAGTTGTTAGAACTGATGGTGTGTGTGTGTGTGTGTGTGTGTGTGTGTGTGTGTGTGTACGTACGTACTGGGGCTTGAATTCAGGACTTTCTGTTCTTGTGTGGCTTTTTTGCTCAAGGTTGGTGCTCTACCACTTGAGCCACAATTCTACTCCTGACATTTTTTGCTAGTTACAGATAAGAATATAAATGAGAAGCTGTGAGTTTGGCCTAGTGACAGAGTGCTCGCCTAGCATGCACGAAGCCCTGGGTTTAATTCCTCAGTACCACATACGCAGAAAAAGCCAGAAGTGGTGCTGTGGCTCAAGTGGTAGAGCTCTATCCTTGAGAAAAACCCAACGACAGTGCCCAGGCCCAGAGTTCAAGCCCCAGGGCTGCCAAAAATTTAAAAAAGATAAGAAATTAATTTTTTTTTGCCAGTCCTGGGCTTGAGCTCAGGGCCTGAGCACTGTCCTTGGACTTTGTCAAGGCTAGAGCTCTACCACTTGAGCCTCAGCATCACTTCCGGCTTTTTTCTATGCATGTGGTACCAAGGAATCGAACCCAGGTCTTCGTGCATGCTAGGCAAGCACTCTAACCACTAGGCCAAACTCCCGGCCCCAAATTTTTTTATTAACGAATGTAAGTGAATTTCCCTGCTCCAGCTGGCCTTGAACAGTAATCTTGGATCTCAGTCAGCCTGCATTTCCCTAACTCACTTGTGTTCTGTCACGAGCGCAGGCTCGAGAAGTGGGAACACAGCGTGTGGGCTTGCCATGGTCTCTAGAAGCAAGGGAAGATGACAATGCAGAGAGCTGAAGGCCCCCGGGGGGGCGAGGGGGGGGGAAATGGGCATGGCCTGGGTGGCCCACAAGGCTCCCACCACCCTGGTGGTGGGACACTGCCTCAAGCCAGCCAGCCTCTTGGAAGTGCTGAGATGGTCTCCACGGTTATGCTGACACGCTCACAGTCACCCAAAGAACCCTCATTTATCTGCTCCCTAGTAAAGCCCCCAGCAGGAGACAGAAGACGCGAGGGACCCAAGTCCAAGTGGGGCATACTACTCAAGAGGCTGAGACCTGAGGATCACGGTTCAAAGCCAGACTTCCAGGCTTCCAGATGTGTGCCCCCATCTCTAATAGCTGACACCCTCCTGTGTCAACCCGTGCCATCCTGAAACAGTAATGCCGAGGCTTCCAGAGCACTGTCTGGGGCTTTTGGGGTGCTAGAGAGATTTGCTGAGCGAGGCTCGTCCTTCACTGCTGCACACGCCCCAGGCTTGGGGTCAGATGGAAGCTACACTAAGGAGTGTGTCTTGGCTGGTCCTGAAAAAATACGGTGCTGAAAACTTATGGGTCACCTAATTTGGGACTGTCAAAGCTTTTATTTTGTGCTTGTCCTGGGGCTTGAACTTAAGGCCTACACCTTGTCCCTGAGCTTTTCTTTTTGTTCAAGGCTTCTATTTTTATTTTATTTTGGTGGATAACTAGAGATGAGTCTCATGGACTTTTCCAGTACCAGCTGGCTTTGGACTACAGGCCTTGGATCTCAGTCTCCTGAGTAGCTGTGATGACAGGCTTGAGCCACGGGCGCCTGGCGGAGGGTCAAGGTTTCACCGCTGAGCTCTGCATCCTGGAAATGGCTGCTGTGTCCTCCGTGGGACCACGTGGCTTCGTGCATGCAAACACTCTACCACTAGGCCAACACTCCTGGCCACCAATTCTCAGTTTTTAAAATAACTTCTACATGAATGTGAGGAGACAGACTGTATTGCAATTCACATTTGGGGTGTGGGGGGAGACTGACCACGAAGAGTTAATCAGTTTAGCTGAGCAGCAGTGACTCACCTACAATCCTAGCTAATCAGGAAGTCTGATATCGGAGGACCAGGGTTCGAGGCCAACCCTAAAGCTCTTCTCTTCAATAAACTACAAAAGCAAACACACACCAGAAGTGGTGTTGTGTTTCAAATGGTAGAGCACTAGCCTTACGCCAAAAGAAGCCCTGAGTTCAATCCCTAGGACTGACACCCAAAATACAGAGAAAAGAAAAAGAGAGTTAAGCAATGTATGCAAATTCTATCTAGTTCCAGCCTCCAGACTTTGACCTTGAGACAGACTGGCGCACAGAGCCAAGGTCCATGGGTTTCAGAGCCCATATTAATTGCTATGACTTCAAACCAATCACAGTGTGACAGTTTTCTGGTGTGGAATGAAGACTGTGCCATCCACCACACAGAGACTGTGTGAGATTGGAAGGAGATAAGCACTTTAATGAGCCTGGGAGGAACCTGGCGTGGGGACGTCATCAGATGTCCCCTGCTTAACTTGGGCTCTTAATTGGGACTGTGTGGATCAGCTGAGCTGAAGTTGTTCCCCAGTGTGTGTGGCTCCTCCTCTGGCTGCGCCTGCGTGTATTTTCTCAGAGTGCTCAAATCAATTAAATAACCTTCCTGTAAGGAGGAGAAGAGGGGGATACTAATTACATGTGATCTCTCCTTTAATAACTTGAGATGAAAATGAGTGAGAAGAGAGATTGTGTGTGTGTGTGTGTGTGTGTGTGTGTGTGTGTGTGTGTGTGTGTGTGTGTCTGGTGCTTAAACTCAGGGTCTTTTTTTGAGGGGTGGGGGTTAGGAGCAGTCCCCGAGTTTGAACTGAAGGCTGAGGCGCTGTCCCCTCAGCTTCTTTGTGCTCAAAGCTAGAGCTCTACCACCGGAGAAACCTCTGGTTTCTGTGATGGTTCATTGGAGATAAATGTTTCATGGACTGTCCTGCCTGGGCTCGGTTTGAACCATGACCCTCAGATCTCAGCCTCCTGAGTAGCTGGGATGACAGGTGTGAGCCACCAGTGCTGGGCTAAACATTTTAAAATAACAACAACAACAACAATAATAATAATGCATGCTGTCCGTGCAGGAATAAAAGAGTTCCTAGCAGCCATTTGGACTCAGAGCCTATAACTGCCAAGGACAACCAAGGTGAGCAAATAACTTTGATCAGACATCTGGGCCCCGCAGCCTGGGCCCAGAGGCTTTCATACACAAAGTGATTTTCTGTAATTCTTGGAGAAGGAGAGGCAAGGTCATCCTGGCCTTTGAATAAGGAGGAGAAAAGTCCTCAGAGTCCTCTCACAAGCCAGGATAGTGATACTGCAGGCACAGAGCATTGTGTGTCACAGACTGGAGAGGACCTTAAGAGCCTCTAGCTCCACCCAGTGACCCTCAGGGGATCACAGGTCATGTCCAAGGTCACGTCCAAGGTCAAGGCAGACTCCTTGGCTGCAGCTCTTACACTGAAGTCAAGCTCCACTGGCCATGTCCTCTTCGTTAGTCCTACTATTTATCTGACTTGAGTAGACCATAAAGGAAATGACTTAGACTTAATAAGCTCATCTACGGTTCAAAGTTAACCTCGGCCAGAACAATCCGAGAGACTTTTTATCACCAATTACCCAGCAAAAGGCTGGAAGTAGAGGTGTGGCTCAAGCGGTAGAGAGCCAGCCTTGAGCATAGAAAAAGAGCTACACTGTGAACCACGCAGCTTGTGGATGGGGACAGGAGGGGAAAACTGGGAGAGAGCGAGGGAAGGTGGAGGGGAGAGGGAGGTGGTGGTGATCAGGCCTCTGCATGAGCTCCTGGCTGGAGCACCCCTTCTCCCCTCCCTGCCTCACCCCTGCCTTCTTCTGTGAACCCCCACTGTGCCTTCTCACTCTGGAACCTCTCTCTCTAATCTCCCACCCCACGCACCTTCTCCCCTCCATGGCTGCACGTGTCAGGCACGCCTGCCTTCCTCTTTCCTCCATAATCAATGAGGTCACCATTCTCTAGCCGCAGTGACCCCTGCTCCAATTTCAGAATCAGTGTGCAGAACCACCCGGCCACAGGTCTTTTCTAGATTTTTCTCTCAGAACAACAATTGCAGCACTGTGTGTGAAGACCACTCTCCAAGGCTGCACTCGCCATCTGCAAGCCACGCCATCACCCTGGGCCAGACTGGCCCAAGACCCTTCTTCATGACACAGAGAGGTGGGGTACAAAGTCCTGGACCTGGGGGGTGTGTGTGTGTGTCTGTATACCAGTCTTAGGGTTGAACCCCAAGTCTGGGCGCTATCCCTGAGCTTCATTTCACTCAAGGCTCAAGCTCTGCCCCTGGTAACCCCTCTACTGGTATTTTGGGGGTTGTTGGAGACAAATGTGTCATGACTTTCCTGTCTGGACTGGTTTTGAACTGTGATCCTTATATCTCAGCCACCTGAGTAGCTAGAATAACAGGTGTGAGCCACCAGCACCTGGCTTTATCTGTCTTTTTTTGAGCGGGGAGGAGGAGCAGTCTCAGGGCTCGAACTCAAGGCCTCGGCGCTGTCCCTGAGCATTTTCAGTCAAAGCTGGTGCTCTACCACTTGAGCCACACCTCCACTTCTGGCTTTTTTAGTGCCTAATTGGAGAGAATGGTCTCACCTGCCTTTCTTGTGCAGGCTGGCTTTGAACTGCCATCCTCAGATCTCAGCTTCTTGGGTAGTTAGGACGACAGGCGTGAGTCACGGGTGCCACTCCACTTGTCATTTGGACTGGAACATCCAATGGAAAGCCCCCAGGGGACCGAGTGGAGTAGAGGCATGTACCATAGACCAGGGCCACTGCCACAGAGCGTTCTGAAGGTCACAGAGCGTTCTGAAGGTCACAGAGCGTTCTGAAGGTTATGGTGACGTAAGGACTCAGAGCCTTTGGAGATGAGGTTCTGGTTTTACTGTGAGGTCAGTGTGGGGAAATACACAAACCCCACAATGAGGCTTGTACCACTTGTACCACCAGAATTTCCACAGTTAACCTTAGCTGCAGAAAATGTGGTTTTGGTCAGTCATGGGGCTCGAACTCAAAGCCAAGGCACTATCCCTGGGCTTCTTTTCCTCGAGGTTAATGCTCTACCACTTGAACCACAGCACCACTTCTGGTGTCCTGGTGGTCCATTGGAGATAAGAGTCTTATAGACTTTTGGTACCCAGGCTGGCATTGAACCACCTGGAAAGACCAGAAACAGGTCATATGTTGCTTATGATGTGAGCACAAATAAGCCATCTCTCTCTCGGGGGCACAGCTCTGCAGGCGCCCCCATGGCCTGCAGTCCCTGTCAGCAAGCCCAGGGTTTGGTTGAGCTGGCACTGGCTGGCCTTTACTTCTCTCTCTGCACAGCTTATGCCATCACTTCTTTCTTTCACATCTGTCCATCCTCGAGGAACCAGCTGAGCCCTCGTCTCTGACTCAGCTCCTTCAGAACCCAATCTTGAGAGGGGAGACTTGAACTTGTCTCTCTCCACAGGGAGGCTTTCTAGAGCATCTGTCCCAGAGGGGACAAACACAATCGTAGCTGTGCTGGTGTCTCACACCTGTCACCCTAGCAACTCAGCAGGCGGAGATCTGATGATCACAGTTCAAAGCTGGCCCAGGCAGGAAAGTCCAAGAGACTTAGCTCCAACTATCCAGCAAAAACGTTGAGTGGAGGTGTGGTTCAAATGGCAGAGCATGTCCTTGAATGAGAAGGCTAAGAGACCACCCAGACTCTGAGTTCAAACACCAGTATACACACACACAAAGAAAGACAGACTTGTGCAGAAAGAAGGTGTTTCAATTCCAACCCTGAAGGGCAAATCAATCCAATGAACCAAGAAATCAACTAATTTCATTCTTTTTTTAGTTAGCTTTTGTTAATCCACTTAATAGCTATAGGCTGGCTCCAATTAAGAAGTAATCTCAAGATCTGGGGCACCGGGGCGTTAATTAAAAAACACCCGGCTCTTTTGACTCTATGCAGATAAATGAGGGGGGGGGAACTGTATTCTAGAGAGAGAGAAAGGGAGAGGGGAGAACTTTGAGATTCATTTTAAAAAGGCAGAATGATAATAGAAGGGCAAAAAGAATCACAGACATTAGAGTGGGGGAGAGCATAAATGTCAAGGTACACATACTCTGGTGGGCAGGGAGGTTGAGATCTGAGGATTGAGGTTCAAATCCAGCCTGGGCACTTTTTCACAGCTCTTGAACTCCAGGCCTGGGTGCTGTCTCTGAGCTCTTCAAGGCTAGCACACTACCATTTGAACCAATTGCCCCTTCTTATTTATACAATTTTTACCTCCTACTCAAATAATCTTCTCTGCCTAACTCACTATATACTCTTTTATGACTATACTGGCATCATATAAGAATGTGAGTGCCAGCCAGGTGCTGGTAATTCACGTCTTTCCTTCTGGATAATCAGGAGACTGAGATCCGAGGATCTTGGTTCAAAGCCAGCCCAGGCAGGTAAGTAAGTCCTTGAGACTCTAATCTCTAATTAGCCATCCAAAATCCAGAATTGGAGGTATGGCTCAAGTAGTAGAGTGATAGGCTTGAGCAAAAACTGTCACACACACACACACACTCCAAACCAAAACAACGAAAATTAGATTTTCCTAGAACCCTGCCATCCCATTAATGGTTTTGTGCCCAAAGGCTGGGTAGGAAAAAGACAAAGAGAATGAAGATGTTACTTAGGAGGTGTTCTAAAATGTATGGAATCGTCGCCATTAAGCTCTGTGATGTTAATGAAAGCAATTCAAGCAAGAATGAAGGCAACCTCCAAGAGCTGTGAAAAAGTGCCAGCATTTCTAAGAATGATAAGAAACAGACCTAAGTAAAATTTAAAAAGCAGTTTAAGAACCTCTCATGAGCCAAGCACTGGAGCACTGGTGGCTCCTGCCTGTCTTCTTAGCTACTCAGGAGGTTGAGATCTGAGGATTGAGGTTCAAATCCAGCCTGGGCACAAAAGTCTGTGAGACTCCTGGGGCTTGGACTCAAGGCCTGAGCATTGTCCTTGGGCTTTTTCTTCAGGGCTAGTGCTCTGCCACTTGAGCCATAGCACTACTTCCAGCTTTTCTATGTCTGTGGTACCAAGGACTCGAACCCAAGTCTTCGTGCATGCTAGGCAAGCACTCTACCACTAGGCCAAACTCCTGGCTGTTGTTGTTGTTGTTATTATTATTATTTCAGTCTGTCGTGGGACTTGAATTCTGGGCCTGGGCACTGTCCCTGGGACTCTTCAGCTCAAGGCTAGTGCTCTACTACTTTGAGCCGTACTGCCACTTCCAGTTTTCTGGTGGTTCATTGGACATAAGAATCTCATGGACTTTCCTGCCCAGGCTGGCTTTGAACCATGATCCTCAGATCTCAGCCTCCTGAGTAGCTTGGATGACAGGTGCCCCAGCAGTTAGCTCTTTGGAGACAAGATCTTGTTATGCAACTCAAGCTGGCCTCAAACCCACCCCCTAAAAAAACTCCTTTCTCAGCCTCCTTTGTGCTGAGTTTACAATTATGCCTGGCTATTTGTTTAGTCGTCTTCAAATCTTGCCCATAAATGAAATGTTGGCTGCATTTTGCCTAGCAGAGCTCTGGAAAGAGCAACAGGAAGCATGTTCGCTGACATTGCATACCTGTTAATTGGCTACATCTATAAATAAAGGCGCCATCCTCAAGGTGGGCACGTGTGGGGATGTGAGAAGGGCCATGGTCTCGTGACTACTCACCCAGTATTAAAAAATAGCACTTACTGGCTCAATCCAGCAGTACCTTTAGCAGGTAAAGCCAACGCTGCCTGCAGTCCTGTGACACCCTGGCAGCTGAGTCAGCTGTCATCTCTCAGAGAGAGAGAGAGAGAGAGGCATTTTAGTTTGCTACAGCAGCACCTGTATGCCATTTCCAGCACATCTCTAACGCATCTCTTTAACAATTTAATTTTCCAATCACTCTGCCAGCAAAGCTTATGGGTGTTCCCAGGTGATGGTGGCTGACATGGAAAAAAGTCTCTGCGCCTCACAGCTCCTCCTCTGTGTCCTCACCTTGACGTCCACTGCCTGACAATCTTTTGTCAGGCAGGAAGCGTGCATTTTCCCATTAAAAACTAAAAGAAAACGTAGCTGGACACAAGTGACTTTACTCTTGGAATCTTAATTACTCAGGAGAACTGAGATCTGGAGAATTGCAGTTCAAAGCTATCCCTGGGCAGAAATGTCTGGGAGACTCCTGCATCCATTAATCAGCAAAAAGCTACACTGAGAAGCTTGGCTCAAGTGGTAGAATTAACAACTGTGAGCATGGGAAGTCCTGAGTTTAGGACAGCTCGGAAGGGCCCGCACACATTTGCTATGGCTGAATAACATCTCAAAGCTGGGTTTTGGTGTTTCAGGAGCTTATAAGGCCAATAAGAGAAAACAAAATTTATAGTCTCTTTTTAGAAAAAGTCTTTTCTTGCACAAGCAAGAAAATTGATTTAGTGAATAACTACTAAAATGAATTCTTCAAGAACTCCAACCTTTGCTATCTTAATCTTTCTGGAGACTTAGAAAAATATACATGAGCTGCCCATTGGTAATTCAAGCTACTCAGCAGGCTGAGAGCTGAGGAACATGGTTCAAAGACAACCTGAGCAGAAAAAAGTAGAAGACTTAGCTCCAGTTAACCACCCAAAAGCTGTGGCTCAAGTGGGAAATGACTAGCTTTGAGAAGTTCACAGGCAGTGCCTAGGTCCAGAGTTCAAGCCCCAGCCTGGTGCAAAAACAAGAAAACCAAAACCAAACAACTACAGCTCCACTTCTTGGTTTTTGGTGGCTGATTAGAAATAGAATTTCACAGACTTTCCTGCCTAGGTTGGCTTTGAACCATAATCCTCAGATCTCAACCTCCCTAGTAGCTAGGATAATGGGTATGAGCCACTGGTGTCCAGCTTTCAATATATGAGCTTTCGCTGCACAGATTCAAAACCAAAGCACTTGCTTATAAAACACCAGTAGCCAATATTCCAGCAAGGATAGTTGCAATACTTAAGAGCTTTCGTTTTAGTCATTTTTCTTTTTGATCAATCATGGGGCTTGAACTCTGGGCCTGGGCACTGTCCCTGAGCTCTTCAGGTCAAGGCTAGCATGCTACCACATTGAGCAGCCACTTCCAGTTTTCTGGTAGTTCACTGGAGTTTAGAATCTGTGATAACCAGAGGAGCTGGAAATCCCGCCCCATGCTGTTACAGCTGGTGGCAGGGCCAAGCTTAATGGTTCGTGTTTGTAATCCCAGTTATATACAGGAAACAAGACTGCAATTTTTAGCCAACCTAGGCTCTACTATCTTCAATTGTTTTCTGCTGAATAACACTGACAGGTAAAAGGTATTGTGGGAACCAAAAGGGCAGGGAGTCCCGCCCCATGCCAATGCCACTGCTGGGAACGGGGGTGGGGGGAGGCAACCTGGATGTTGTAGGCCTGTGGTAGGTGGCAGGCCTGCGGACTGGTGAGAAGCCTGTGGGGAAGCAAGAGGCCTACAGAAAGTAGAAGCCTGTTGAGAGGCAAAAATCTTGAAGGTCCCAGTTCTGACAAGAACTAGTTTGGGACAAGAAAGTGGTAGATTGACGAATACAACTCCTTTTTAACCTTTAATTGTGCCTCTGTAGATTTTCTTGCTCTCGGGTCATTACAAATCTCAATGCCTTTTTGTGCCCAGGCTGGCTTTGAACCATGATCCTCAGATCGCAAGTCTCCTGAGTAGCTAGGAGACAGGTGTGAGCCACTGGCTCCCCACGGTTTGCTCAGTCTATATTCAGGATCTCTGGTTTCCAGAGTCATCACTCCATTGTGTGCTGATTCACCTGTTCATGGCTCAGCTCTGTAGAGGCTGGAATTGAAGACCACCAGTGAGGATCTTGGTCCCATCAGCAGCAGCGTGATGCAGGACACAGGCTCCTGAGTGCTGAGTGGACATGGAAGGCCAGCTATGCCCAGCAAATTTCCTTACTGAGGAAGATCATGCAATTTGTTATGAACATTCACTTTCTGAGCATGTAGAAGGTATACCAGGTGTCCAAACTCAGATACCTCTAGGTTCGGGGAGGTATTTTACGTGAATGAAGAGAGCTGGGAAGGATGTCCAGAACAAGAAGCAACCTGCCCATCTCAACAAGGCAAGATTTCCATTCCTGCCAAACAACTACATGGCAACCAGATCAACTGATTCCTCAAGAGAATCTATACAGCCTTGTGTGGAGATCTCACACCGGTCATCCTACCTCTCCAGGAGGCCCAGATCTGAGGTTCAAAGCCAGCCTGGGAAGAAAAGGTCATGGGATCTTATCTCCAATGAACCACAAAGAAACCACAAGTAGAGCTGTGGCTTAAAAATGGTCAAGTGACAAAGCTCAGGGACAGGGCTCAGGTCACAAGTTCAAGCCCCAGAACCCACACCAACAAAACCAAACAAAGCCAACCACTCTGAGCAGCTCCAAGGAATCAAGAGTCACCGGTGTGTCAGGACTTTAAATGGTTTCATGGTGGTGGTGGGGGAAACATCAACTTGTAGTCAGCTGCATTAAATCAGCTATGCTAGACCTGATTGCGAGCATGGGCGCGTGAGCACGCAGCAAGTCTGAGCATGCGTGTAGCTTTCCCTTCCTGGATGAAATGAACGCGCCTGAGAGCCATAGCTGTGCCCTCTGGTCTTGTCAGGGCATGTTCCACTTCCGGTGTTTTGGTGGTTCACTGGAGATAAGTCTCATGAACTTCCTGCCCTGCTTGTCTTTGAACCGCAGTTCTCATTCTCCTTGCGTAGCTGGAGTGACAGGTGTGAGCCATAGTCCTTGCTCCAGCCTCTCCATCCAGGTCAAGCTTGCAGGGGTCTTCTTCCCTGGACTTGTGATTCACAGAAGCCCAGTGCAGAGTCTAGAGACCTCACCACTCCTCAAGGCCTGGGCCTCCAGCCTGTGTTGTGTGTTCTGACAGTGGGAAGAGTGTGGAATGGCTTCCCTTAGAATCTCCAATCTCGGCCGGGAGTTTGGCCTAGTGGTTAAAGTGCTTGCCTAGCATGCATGAAGACCCGGGTTCGATTCCTCGGTACCACATACATAGAAAAAAGCCAGAAGTGGTGCTCAGGCTCAAGTGGTAGAGCTCTAGCCTTGAGAAAGTCCAAGGACTTTCTCCCAGCCAATCTCCCAGCCACTGTGGCTCTCCTGGGCCAATCAACAGCAGAGGACAAGGAGAGGCCTTCGGGATTCTTCTTCCTTTTCCATGTGGGGAAACTGAGGCCCAGAGGATTTGAGTTTCAAACCCACCTGGACATAACAAAAGAGAAAGAAAGGCAAGAAGCGAACTCAACAACTACAAAGGAGAACCAGGCAATAGTGGCTCATACCACACACACACACACACACTGACACACACACAATATGTATTTTTACAGAGCACTGGTGACTCACACCTGTAATCCTACTTATGGAAGTGGATGAGATTTGAGAATCATGGTTAAAAAGCAGGAAAGTGTGTGAGACTCTTATCTCCAATTAAGGACCCCAAAAAGCCAGAAGTGGAGCTTGTGATTCAAATGGTAGAGTATTATTAGCCTTTAAGCTAAAAATCTCAGGGGAAGCTTCCTAAGTTCAAGCCCCAGAATTAGCAAAAAAACAAAACTTGATGGATGAGGCTCATAAAATGATCACAGATGTTTCTTTTAAGATGGGTAAGTATCCCAAATTGATCAATATAGCATATAAAAGTGTACTATAACACCATAGTGCACCTAATAGAAATATACACTTATTACCATGTCAATAAAAATGAAAGGTCAAGATTAGGTGCCTTTTAAACACTTCTAGTCAGAAAATGAAGTTTAGTATAATCATTTATCAAGACATATATCCAGCATCAAATGAAAAAAAGTTTCACTGTTCTGGTGCACAGAAGGAGGATTATAGTTGAGTAGTTGTATATTTCAAAATAATAGGGAGGATTTTAAGTGTTCTCATCACAAAGAATTGATAAATGTTTGATAGGGTTGAGAGCTCTGGTATTCTGAGTTAATCAATATACAGTGCATTTATGTTTCAAAACAGCACACAACAGTCCATGGAGTATGCTATTAATATGTCCAGGAAAATTAAATTAAAAATCATAATGGAAGACAGTGGAGGTGACAGATGATAAATATAGCATGGTAATTATAAAGACAACTCTGTGGCCTGTCGTGAGCTATTTAAAGAATGTGTTTTTAAAAACTGTTACTGTCAAGTTATCTATAAGGTTTGTTTTTGCAACAGAAATATGTTAAAAGGTTAAAAATAAATTATTGGGACCAGATATCACTCAAAGTCAAACCAAAGAAAAGCAAGGTTAATTCAGGGTTAAGTAATATTTTTAAAAATTGTTATTATCTTTGGGAGTTTCAAATCAACATGTCAATTTGTGAGTTCAATGCAACTTGTTCAATGTCACTCCCATGTCACTGAACCTCACATAAGACTTGTAAGAACAGGCCTGGAGTTTGGCCTAATGGTAGAGTGCTCACCTAGCACGCACAAAACCCTGGGTTCGATTCCTTGGTACCACATACATAGAAAAGGGCAGAAGTGGTGCTGTGGCTCAAGTGGTAGAGCTCTAGCTTTGAGAAAGCCCAAGGACAGTGCTCAGGCCCTGAATTCAAGCCCCAGGACTGGCAAAAAAAAAATAGAACAGGAAGGAAGAGAGACAAAGACAGAGGATGGGTGGATGGATGGATAGATGGCTGGATGAATGGATGGGTGAATGGACTGATGGATAAATTGACAGGTGATTGATGGATGGGTGATAGATGGATGGGCAGGTAATGGATGAATGGATAAATAGATGAGATGGGTGGATAGATGGACAGATGATGGCTGGATGGATGAATGACCAAATTCTCTACTGTTGCTTGTGGTGGGCAGAACTCACCCAGCTCTTTAGGCTCAGTAGCCATCAGACACCACCAGGTAGCAGGTAATGCCTGCTTCATGTTGTGACTCAGCAGTAGACAACACCTGCCAGTGTTGTGTCTCTACTGCCAGGACTTCTGAAACCTCCTTGGTTCACGTCTCAGGAGTCCAAGCCAATGGAGGGTGAGTGTGGAGAACTCTGTACTAGTGTGATGGCGACTGTTTCTTTGTCACCATCTGTTTGGGACTCTGTCACTCCCCCTCCCTGGTGGCTAGCAGTCTAAAGATTTTCACACTTGGGGCTGCATTGGTGGGTTGTTCTCGTTATAATTAGTGTGTTCTGGAAGGTAACACTTTACTGCTCAGGTCCCACAATGTTTTGATGGTTATTATTAATTCATAATTAAGTCCCATCTGCCAACCCTGTCCCTTCTACAAACCTCTCCTCATGGGAAGGTTGCAAACCTAGGCGAGGATAGGGAGGAACAAAGCAAGGTGTTCTGAAATGGTGTCTCTTTCACAGCTGGTTTGGGGCCTGCTAGATCAGGATGCTTTCCGGGGGCCCTGATGGATGGATAAAATGTTATTGTGGAAATATATGAGAAATGTGTAAATCCAAAGGTAGGTATCTGCATGTGTTTGTGTGCCCATATGTGTGATTGTGCAGGTATAAGTATGTCCTTAACACACTTATCTTTGCACTGAGAGGAAAGAAGAAAAGGTAGTTGAGATTGACCAGAGATCCCCAGGTAGTGATTGACAAATCAGAGCAAGCATGGCCTTTATTCCAGTCCTGACCAATAGCCCTACCTCTCGAGAGTGAGAGAAAAATGTAAGCTGTCCCATTTATTCCCAAGTTCAATTTCCACACTTGAGGAAGTGATTGATACTCTTGGGAGAAGCCAGCAGTTCATGTTGATGACAAATCTTAATTAGAAAAAGGAAGCTTGTAACCAGCTAGAGGAAAATATCAAGTTCATTTTTATGAACTGAGGGACGGGAATCATTTTTGAAAAACAAAAGAGCTCCCCTCCTAACTATAAAATACTTTGAAACCTGACAGTGTCCAAATTAAAATCTTGGCAATGAGAGCAGAAAGTGTTGCAGGAAAGGACAGCAGAACATTTTCATAATACCTGTGAAGTCAAAGAATTAATTTCTAGAGGTCTGAAGAAGAACTGGAGGAGGACAGCAAATTTAAACCAAAACAAAAGGAAGAACTAACCCCACAAAACAAAGGCCCGGCAGAGAATAATGATCAGCTGATGCCAAACTGAGACAACACACAAACAAGAAGGGGCTCATAATAAGGTAATCTCAGTCCCATACCCCTTGGGGGGCTGTGGCCCCAGGTGGTGGGACAGCACCAGCCTGCAGCCAGAGAGCCCGGCCTCGAGTTCGAACCCCACTGCCATGGGGAACCGCAAGGCCCAGAGGTCCAACGGGGAGGGGAGTCGGGTGGACGCTGATCCCGACACCCGCGGGCCTGGAGTGGACTTCACACCGCCAGAGCCAAGCCAGGAGAGCAGCAGGAGAGGAAAGAACGAGCAGCAAACCCTCCAACACCCAGAGCAGCTCCGATGGGGAGCCCAGGTGGAAGCCGCGGTGACTGCAGGAGAGCAGGAGGCCTGCGTCATGGAGCCTGAGCTGGTCGGGGCCTAAATAGGGCCGGGGGGCGGGGTCCCAGGAAACTCAAGAATCCTGAGAGGTCAGAGCTCAGGACTGACAGGTCCAGTAACCTATCATCTAAGTCCCCTTCCCCCAAGGGCCTTCAGGACTGATGGGAATTCAGACACGCCCACCGCCTGGGGGCGGGGCCTCCCTTCCTCTAGGGATCCAGACACGCCCACCGCCTGGGGGCGGGGCCTCCCTTCCTCTAGGGATTCAGACACGCCCACCGCCTGGGGGCGGGGCCTCCCTTCCTCTAGGGATCCAGACACGCCCACCGCCTGGGGGCGGGGCCTCCCTTCCTCTAGGGATTCAGACACGCCCACCACCTGGGGGCGGGGCCTCCCTTCCTCTAGGGATCCAGACACGCCCACCGCCTGGGGGCGGGGCCTCCCTTCCTCTAGGGATCCAGACACGCCCACCGCCTGGGGGCGGGGCCTCCCTTCCTCTAGGGATTCAGACACGCCCACCACCTGGGGGCGGGGCCTCCCTTCCTCTAGGGATGCAGACACGCCCACCGCCTGGGGGCGGGGCCTCCCTTCCTCTAGGGATCCAGACACGCCCACCGCCTGGGGGCAGGGCCTCCTTGCCTGGGCCGTGAAGAGAAGATGGCACCAGTTACACTTAAATGTCCACGCTGCCAGGAGGGCACCGTTTAGACCCAGTGTCCTTATTTCACCACAGTTGACAGAAAGGAAAACCGTCAAGGTTCCGCATGGTACAGCGCGTTCAGTGGGGGTTCAGAGCACGATCAATCTTTCATGGATTTACGCGCTTGCTCTCCCAGGTAGAAAAGATGGAATACAAGGTATGAACCTCAGGGCAAGACCTGGCTCTGGAGACGGTGAGGGGAGGATGTGAAGCAATGGGGTGCTGTCCAGTGGCTCCTGAGGGTCCCCCAAAGTCCTGTGGGAGGCTCGGTGCTCTGCCTTGGCGCCACTCCGAGGTGCCCAGGGTCTTGAAAGGAAATCAGCTTAGGTCATTAGGGTGTTGGGACCTCAGTCTCTTTCTCCCTCCCCTCCCCCTCCTCTCCTGCTTCCCTTCCCCTCCTCCCCTCCTCCTCTCCTTTCCCTCCCCTCCTCCTCTCTTCCTTCCCTTCCCTTCCCCTCCTCCCCTCCTCCTCTCCTTTCCCTCCCCTCCTCCTCCCCTGCCCCTCCCCTCCTCCTCTCCTCTCCCCTCCCCCGTCCTCCCTCCCATCTTTCTCCATCTGTCTCACACCTCTGTGGGTTTGTTCCACCCTACAATCAATCTGAAACCGCTGAACTGAGCCATTATATTACAGACAGAAGAAAAAATGATTACTGACCACAAATGATAGCCAACTAGAACAAGAGACTTATCTCCAGCTGTGGCTCAAGTGGTAGCGCTCCAGCCTTGGGTAAAACAGCTGAGAGACAATGCCCAGTCCAATCCCTGAGTTCAAGCCCCAGTACCAACATATGCATGAATGCGGGTACGCATGCACGGGGATAGAGAGAGAGAGAGAGAGAGAGAGAGAGAGAGAGAGAGAGAGAGAGAGAGAGAGAGAGAGAGAGAGAGACTCACTCTTATGTCCAAGGAACCTCCAGAAAACCAGAAGTGAAGCCAAGGCACCAAGTGAGAGCGCACTAACCTTGAGCAAAAGATCTCAGAGACAGCACCCAGGCCAAGTTCAAGCCCCAGGACTGGTACAGAACACAAAGATAATGAATACATAGGAGAGAAATAGGAAGATTTTTAGGACATGCAGCAATGCCTCAGTTCCATTCCTTCTTTGATTTGCTTATTTAAAAACAAACAAACAAAACCCAGTAAAATCCACTCATAAGAAATGTGCTGCCAGAGAGCCCAGGAATGCCCTGTCTCTGCCGCAGCCTGGAGAGCAGCCAGGGGCGATTTTAATTTCCTCTCTGCTCATCCGAGGCCTGGTTTCCTGGGCACTGAGGTGGCTGGGGGAGAACTCGGGAAAATCATCCATCAATTTTGTACCTGCCATGGAAGGGTGATTGCAAATCTTGCAATAAAACAAGATGAATGGACTTCCCCTTCGGTGCCTGTGACATTTCAGCCAGGAAGCCTGGGCCAGCCAGGCCTCTCCATCTTCCTCCTTCCTCCTCCTCTCCCAGCTGTTCTGGAAGCATGAGCCAGAGCCCTACTGCTTCTTGTTATTATTCCTGAAAGAGAAAATTGTGTAGAAGGAGGTCATAGCATACACTCAGAGAGAGAGAGAGAGAGAGAGAGACAGAGACAGAGACAGAGAGAGAGCAAGCCTCTCTGTCTGTCTCTCTCTCATTCTTATCTCTAAAAATGGGTATTTTGATGATGGGAAACACGATCTCCTGGCTATGCTCCTGGGATGAAAAAGTGTTGTTTATGTAACCATTGTATCCAGAAAACCTGGCCCGCTCTCAGTTCTAGATGGATTTCTGGAGTGGAGAGAGAGGATACCCAGAGAATTATTTACAACAGCTCCTGCTCTTCAAGGCTTTGCTGGCAGCAGTTTCAGCTCCCTGCAGTCAACCTCTTCTGAAGAGGATAATGGAAAGGGAACAAGATCCTGGAAATGGAACGTTCTAGCAATAGGAAAACTCTGGAAATCATTCGCCAGTTGAAAACTGCATGCCATTCTCAATACTGGGGTGATTTCTCGTGTTATCACCTTGCTGCATCTTCAGGGGTAATAGAGTGACCGTTGTTGATCAGCTGTACGATTATGGTTGTTCTGGGGCATCAACTCAGGGCTTCATGCTTTCTCCCTCAGCTTGTTTGGTGCTTTCCCACTTGAACCAGGCCTGCCATCTCCCATTTTTGCTGATTAAGTGGAGGAGTCCTCCAGGCTGGGTTTGGAATCACAAGGACAGGCTTGAGCCCCCAGCTCCTGGCTGCCATGTTTCTAGCAAGCATTCTAAACGTCCCTGGAGCAGGCAGTAGGATTAATGGTGGGGTGGGGACTTCAAGAATAGCCCGGAAACATGGAGGTCATTAGTGGAGCTGGCAGTCTCCTTCTGATTATCACTGTTCTGGGTTATGGTTCACTATTGTGAATCTCTTACCATGCCTAACTTACTAATTACATGGGATAGGTAGGAGAATATAGTAAAACCGTGTTATCAGCCCTTCCAGGCCTCCACTGAAGAGGAGGGGCGGGGAGGGCAGGGGGAGGGGAGGCTGGGAGGGTAAAGTCTGCCACGTGTGTTCAAAGGGAGTCCTTTAAGGATGGCCGACCTGTCAGGACTGCCAGATGTGGATCTGAATGAAAGTACAGAAACAGGGAGCTGAGAGCTGAGAATCTCAGCTCAAAACTCACCGACAGGAAAGTTTGTAAGACTTTTTTGTGTGTGTGTCAGTTCTGGGGCTTGAACTCAGGGCCTGAACGCTGTCCCTGAGCTTCTGCATTCAAGGCTAGCGCTCTGCTATTCCAAGCCACCACGATTCCACTTTCAGTTTTCTGGTGGTTCACTGGAGATGAGAGTCTCACAGACTTTTCTGGCCAGGCTGGCTTTGAACCACAATCCTCAGATCTCATCCTCTTTAGCTAGGATGACAGCGTGAGCCCACTAACACCCAGCCGTAAGACTTATCTCCAATAAACTACTTCACTCTTCAAAATTAAAAAAAAAAAATCCAGAGGTGGAGCTCTGGCCATGGCATTTAGATGACAAAAACACAGAGAAAGAGCATGTGCGTTAGAATAGATGGAGAATGGGGCCGGGGGCGGGGGGAGGGCTTGGTAGACTTGAAGGCGGGGGTGACACTTCCCCAGGGAAGTGAAGACAGATGTGCCCAGATGTGGGTAAGATAAGAGCATGTAGATTTGGGGCTGGGTTCCTGCAATCTAAGAGCCTGATAAGGCTTGGTTTGCCATCCAGCTTTTAATATCTCATTTTGGCCCTCTGATATGAATTAGGATTTAATTATGATATGAATTAGGATTTTTTGATTAAAAAAGTAAAGAAAAGAAAAATGGAGGTTTGCAGCCTTTGAAGAACTCATGTACATTCCATGTGCAAGGGAGGCACAGCTAGGGTTTAAAAGTCATCAGTACAGGGCCAGGAGTTGGGCCTAGTGGTAGCGTGCTTGCCTAGCATGCATGAAGACCGAGGGTTCGATCCCTCAGTACCTTATACATAGAAAAAGCTGGAAATGGTGCTGTGGCTCAAGTGGTAAAGCTCTGGCCTTGAGGAAGCTAAGGACAGTGCTCAGTCCCTGAGTTCAAGCCCTAGGACTGGCAAAAAAAAAAAAAGTTGTCAGTCCCCACCCCCCAGGCAAGTGTGCACAGTGGCCGCCAAATCCTTCTGTCAGCTTCCACAAATGAGTACCAGAGTGATGGGGTTCATCACCATGGAAACCAGCCACTTAAATACCACTGTGTTCTCGGTCAGGATAATGACCTTCTGAAAGCTTGATTGTAACCCTCCCTTGAGAATATCTGCCAGGATGGAAATCAGCTCATCATGTGGTTCAAACCAAGCCACCATACCAACTAGGCAACTAGATGATGATTCCTCATTCTCCTCCTCCTCCTCCTCCTCCTCCTCCTCCTCCTCCTCCTCCTCCTCCTCCTCTTCCTCCTCCTCCTTCTCTTCCTCTTCTTCTTCTGTTGTGGGGCTCGAACTCAGGGCCTGGGCGCTGTCCCTGAGCTCTTCAGCTCAAGGTCAATGCTCTACCACTTGAGTCATAGTTCCACTTCTGGTTTTCTGATGGTTCATTGGAGATAAGAGTCTCACCGACTTCCATGCCAGGGCTGGCTGTGAACTGCGATCCTCAGATCTCAGCCTCCTGAGTAGCTAGGATTACAGGCATGAGCCACGGACTCCTGACTGACCACTAAATTCTTAATATCAACTAACCAAACAAGTCTTAATGTTCTTTGGCCTTCTGAAGAGGACTGTCCCTACCCTGACTCTTTAAACAGATTAATAAAAATCTTGCTGGCCGATACTTGTTTTGCCATTGCTAGTATCACTTGTCTTCCCAAAATCTAGTCCCCCAAGTGACCAGACAAAGCCAAATTTAAGAGAGCACAAAACTGTGTCAGATCTACACCCATCTTCCCCCTAGGAAGGTGTCTGCCACTCTCCAGACCCCATAGACTGTAAGTGAGCGCTCCTGGCCTCTTGGTTCCTATCTTTTGAGGCACCTGAGATACAATCAGATGCTGCCACCCCTAGATTTGCTCTTCCAGTTTCCTCACAAGACAGCTCTAGGAGCCCAAATGTTGAGTTCCTGCTTGAATCTATGCACAAGTCTTGTCAGCTGCAGCTTAAGCAGGCCTGCCCCTCTACAGACTCTTTCCTGCTTAAGTTAAAGCCACAGAGAAACTGGCTGCTTCTAGCAGGGAAATGACATATCCCAGACTCCCTTTCAACACTCACAGGCAGAGAAGACCACTGTGCCAGCGCCCATATTACTGTGTTCTTGATGCAAAGTGTGAGAATGAGGAGAAAGGCTCAGTGCTGGTGGCTCAGGAGGAGGCTGAGATCTGAGGATCTTGCTTTGAAGTCAGTCAGGCCAAACAAACATGATAGACTCTTATTTCTCATTAAGCAGCAAAAAAGTCAGAAGTAGAGGCATGGATCAAATGGTAGAGTGCTAGAGCAAAAAAAAAAAAAAAGCTAAGAGCATGAAGCCCTGAGTTCAAATCCCAGTGCTGGCACAAAAGAAGAGGATACAGGAGGAAGGGAGGAGGGGGAGAAGAGAAGGATGAGCAGGAGGAAGGAGTTGTGAGAAAAATGTCCTTTCTACTAACGTTGATTGTCTTCTTTTCTGTGAATCTTGAGAGTTGTTTTTCTGAAGGCTTTGGGACGGGTGGCTTGGTCCTTGCTAATTACAATTGAGTTGCACTTATTATGTGGACATCCGGTCAGAAGCTCCTTGCATTGTAGTTACATCCATCCTGTTAATTAAGCCATATCCTTTTTGCAAGCTGTGAACAGAGCTCAGCCAATGAGAACAGAGGAGGGCCTGAGCTCAGCCAATGGGAACAGAGGAGGGCCTGAGCTCAGCCAATCCAAGCAGAGGAGGGCCTAAGCTCAGCCAATAGGAGCCTGGCTGGAGGGGGGGCTGAGCTCAGCTAATCCAAGCAGAGGAGGGCCTGAGCTCAGCCAATAGGAGCAGAGGGGCGGGGCTGCTGGGCTAGGGACATATAAAGGGCGCGGTCGGCCTGCTCCGCACTTGTGCGGCTCCTCCCCGGCCGTGTGCACCGCTTTGGATCCGGCTCAGCCATTGTGTCAGACCAGTCTAGAAGATTCCATGACACCAAGGGGAATGAGTTCGAGTCCCACTCTGCCTCTCTTCCTTTCTCCAACTAAGGATACAGAAAGGAGATCAGCGTGTATTAGGCCCTTGCTGTGTGCTAGCCCTGAGCTATGTCTCTGTTTGTACACTGATTTTCTTTGCCAGTTCTGGGATTTGAACTCAGGGCCTGAGCACTGTCCTTGGGTTTTTCTCAAGGCTGCAGCTCTACCACTTGAACCACAGCACCACTTCTGGCTTTTTCTATGTATGTGGAACTGAGGACTTGAACCCGGGTCTTTGTGCATGCTAGGCCACCGCTCCACCACTAGGCCAAACTCCCAGCCCTCTATTTTTTTATCTTCCTACCCTCTGTGCACTTTAACCAGGCCATCCTCACTTCCTGGAGGGGGAAAATGAGGCTCAGAGGAGGTAACTGCTTTGTTCAAAGCCACATAGGAAAAAGGAAATGTTGCTGGGACTTGAAGTTGCTCTGGTTTTAGAGTCTGTGTGGCTGAATACCAGTGGCTCAGTCCCGTAATTCCAGCTCCTCGGGGGTCTGAGAGCTGAGGATCTTGGTTCAGGCAGGAAAACCAGCTAACCATCTAAAAGCTGGGAATGGAGGTGTGGCTCAAATGGTGGAGTGAAAACGCAAAACATAAAAAGCCTTGAGAGATAGCACCCAGACCCTGAGTTCAAGCCCCAGAACAGACCAAACACAAACCCCACAAAGACCCAAACCTGTGTGCTTTCCAATTCCTATGTGCATTGGTTATGGGCATATTTATAGAAATGAGCTCCAGGAAATGGAAACAAGAAGTTTTTTTCTAAAAAGGAAGGAAGGAAAGGAGGGAAGGAAAGAAAAAGAAAGCCAAGCCACTGAGTTTTCTTGGATTTTTTTTTTAGTGATGAATTTGTCATTTACATTGGCTGCCATCTTGATTCATTTCCTTCTTTCTTCCCCTGACAGTCCCGAGGGCTTACACTGCATCCATTCAGCATGGTTTGACTGCTGCCATTGCTGCTGTGTCTCCAGGGCTTCTCAGCCTTCAGTGGCTCCTTTGCTTTAGGGGTGTCTCACCAGGCCTGGACCTGCTATAGCATAAGGTCTGCTTCCTGGAAAAAAAATAACAACAATAAAATAAAAAACCGGTGCTCAGCACAGCTGAGTGTATTCAGCCAGAAAACAACCAACAGTGTGAGACGATCTGATGGCTGTTCCATCACCAGGGAAATCTGTGACAGAGGAAACATCTCAGGCATAGGTCAGTTTGTCAAAGGGGAAAACCAGAAAATTTCTCCTGATCCATGCTGAGTTGTTGTTGTTTTCTTGCTTTTGGGGGACACTGGGTGATCCAGACCTTGCTCCATGCTACTCAGGAGGCTGAGATCACAGGGTGGAGGTTCAAAGCCTCCCAGGCAGGAAAGTCCATGTGACTCTTATCTCCAATGAACCACCAAGGACTCCAACCCTGGGCCTTAATGCATGTTAGGCAAGCACTCTACCACTAGGCCAAACTCCCCCCCTCCATCCCCTTTTTAAAAGGACAAAAAATACTATTGGAAGTAAAGGGAGGGGTGATATTGCTCAAAAAGAAATATACTCATTGCCTGACTTACAAAACAATATCCCCTCTCTATGACACCTTAACAACAGCAATGAAATTCTATTTTAAAATTAAAATTACTAGTCCATTTTAATAGCAAGATATTATTCTAGGCTGATTTACAATAAACATAATAAAAACAACATTCTTTAAATGTGGCCCACGTACTTCTATGTGTGCCTGTCAGGACAAAAACTCCTTTGCAGTTTGGACTGCACCACAGCTAGAGTCTATCACCAGGCTTGAACTCACAGCCTGGGCGCTGTCCCTGAGTTCCTTTTGCTCAAGGAAAAGAGCTCCACCACTTAAGCCATGAGCCACTTCCGGGTTCCTGGTGGTTCATTGGAGATAAGCGTCTTACGGACTTTCCTGCTTAGGCTGGCCTTGAACCTCCACATCTCAGCCTCCTGAGTAGCTGGAAAGACAGGCATGAACCACCACATCTGGCTGTTCCTACCCTCTGTGTGGGGATGTGTTTACACAGATATTTATGCGTCAGAGAACTGCGTGTCATGCAGCTCAGTGGATAAGGACAGGAGGGAGCCAAGACCAAGAAAGAGGTGACACGGGCAGTCTGTGTGCCAGATGCACTAGGGAAGATGGTTGAGAGTGGATATGATGGTTGGCATGGTGATACCAGAGTGTAAGTGCCTGCCCAACTTGGGATCATGCAACTATTTATTATATATATAATCATAGATAAGAATCATATAAGAATATATGATTGCATGACACTATAATGTAATATAAGCACCACATCTTATTCATTATTATATATACATATATTATACATACATACATAGATCACACACATATACATGATATATAATTACATTTTATATATTAAACCAATTATAAGTTATAATTAAATATAAGACAATACATTAATTATTATATAATACATAATAAGCAATTAATTATGTAGAATTAATGAATCATATGCCCTCCATTAATATATTGTGATTAGGCTATATATTAATAAATATGTAATAAAATGCATAATCATGCAGAATATTAGATATTAATTATTATATAATACATGTGGCCTTTATCAAATATTAATCCTGTTAATTATTGCTACATAATTGTATATACTCTATAATTATATATTCTATAAAAGGTAGCCTGTATTATATATATATATTCTATATAAAACATATACATTAAATTCCTCAAATGGAGAATGCAAAGGTATAGGGGAATTATTGGTAGAAGTTATGATATGTATATTCTATAGAAAAATAGACATTAAATTCTTCAAATGGAGAGTGTAAAGGTATAGGGGAGTTATTGGTACAGGTTATGATATGTATGTTCTATCTAAAGCATACACATTAAATTCTTGGAGTGGAGAGGGTAAAGGTCTAGGGGAATCACTGGCACAAGTTAGGGGGTCTTCAAGCTTTGTCTATAGTCAGTAGTGAAGAGACCACGGCCCCGGAGGAAATCTGAGTGGCATGGCCTGGGACATTGCCAGGACGGTAAACCTGGGTGGCTAAGTGAAGAGCCAGTGAAAGGGCTGGGTACTGGTGGCTCACATCTTGTCATCCCAGCTACTCGGGAGGCTGAGATCTGAGGATGGCGGTTCAAAGCCAGCCTGGGCAGGAAAGGCTGTCGTGAGTAGTGGTGCAAAGCAGAATAGCACTAGCCTTGAGCCACAAGCAGCTCAGAAACAGAGGCACTGAGTTCAAGCCCCACGATAGACAGGGAAGAAGAAAAGATTTTGGCTTACTTCCCATGGAGTTCTGGAAGGCCAGGGCCCCTCAGTCTTGAGTGACCCCCAAACCCAGGAACAGTGGCCCAACATAGAACTGCTGGATTCTGGGAGACTAGGGAGGGAAGGGGGAGAGGGGAAAGAAAAGGGTGGGGTGTGGGGAGAGGAGGGGGGGAGGGCTCTCTGCTTAGCTGGACCTCAGGCCCCCACAGTGGCTCTATCTTGCCATTTGTCATACATGTACAGACATGGGGGTGGTAAGTCTCAGGATTGGGAGCGTGGCCTAGTGGTAGAGTGCTTGCCTAGCATGCACAAAGCCCTGGGTTCGATTCCTCGGTACCACATACACAGAAAAAGCCAGAAGGGGTGTTGTGGATTAAGAGGTAGAGCACTAGCCTTGAGAAAGTCCAAAGACAGTGTCCAGGCCCTGAGTTCAAGACCCAGGACTGGCAAAAAAAAAAAAAAGAGTTATCCAGGTGCAGGGCTCACACCTGTAATCCTAGCTACACAGGAGGCTGAGATCTGAGGACTCTCCCCACACAACCCAAGAGAAAAACTTGTCATCGCCCCATTCCAGAGGCCTGAAGTCGAGTTGTAGGCCAGGCTGTGCTGAGACTGTGGGGTTAAATCTCTGTCCTATGCTATTTTCTTTTTAAATTTCTTTTTCGTGTCTGGTATGACAAGAAACGCATGCTGTTCCATGGTTTGCTGTGTCTGTGGCTCTCATCTCAAGCCCTAGAACCACAGGTAAGAGACATACACCTCATGTGGCTGTTGTCCAAAATGAATCGTATTGGATTAGGGGTCCTCACCTCCTCTCCCTAACCCCCGCCCCTGGCATTTTGGCATGACTCCACTTTAATTTAGCTAAGTATGTCTTCAGTAATAGTTCTGAGGCGAGGGGGCGGGACAGGATGTCAGTGTCTGTCCCTGGGGAGAGAAGCCTTGATTGACCATCCAGGAGCCAATCACATTGCTGCTTCTCCAGGGGCTTGGTGGAGACCAAGATGACAGTGGATTGAGAAGGAATTGTATTCCCACACCCCACTTTCCTCCCTGGGCCTTCCCCAGGCATCCAGCACAGCTCTCAGAATGTGAACCCCACCACACAGAAGCTGTTCTCCACTTTGGCTGCTCAAATGAAACTTGTTGAGATTCTAACAGAGTCCATCATGGCAACGTGAAGATTCAGAACCTTACACAATCACGATGGTTGATAGCCCAGAGCTGGTGGCTCGAGTCTGCCATCCTAGCTACTCAAGAAGCTGAGCTCTGAGGATCAGAGGTCAAAGCCAACCCTGGGCACACAAATCTAAGAAACTCTTGCCTAGAACTAATCAGCAGAACGCTGGCATGGAGGTGTGGTTCAAGTGGTAGAGTATCAGCCTTGAGTGGAGGAAGTTGGATTGGTTCTTTTGTAATGGAGATTGAAAATCAGAATCTGCCAGGCCAATGGCTCACAGCTATAACCCTGCTTCCTTCAGGAGGCTGGGATCTGAGGATCTAGATTCCAAGCCATCCCTGGAACATAAGCCTGTGAGACTTTTATTTCCAATTAACTGGCAAAAAGCCAAACATGGAACCATGGCTCAAGTGGCAGAGCACTAGACCGGACCAAAAACCCTCAGAGACAGTGTCCAGGCCCTGAGTTCAAGACTCCCCCCCCCCCAACACCTATCTCTAAGGAAGCCAACATACCCAATTAAAATTTGTCTTTTCTTTGGCTGATCTACCAACTAAAACCAGAGAGGAAAATGTCCCAGGAAAACCTGGTGTGTGTGTGTGTGTGTGTGTGTGTGTGTGTGTGTGTGTGTGTGTGTGTGTGTGTGCCCACACGCGCATGCGCCAATCCTGGGGCTGGAACTCCATGCTTCAAGTGCTCTTTTTAGCCAAGGCTGACCCTCTACTCTTGAGCCACACTTCCACTTATGGATTTTTTGCTAGTTCATGGGCCAAAAGAGTCTCACAAACTCTCCTGGCCAGGCTGGCAAAAATAAAAAATATATTAAAAAATCAAATTTCAGAGAAAGCCTCAGCTTGGGCTGCAGAGGTGACTGCATTGTGTCTAGCTAGTGAGACTCACCCACCATCGCTCCACTCCAGGGCTCTGGAGACCACATTGGTTTTCCTCCGTTTAAGCCACAAAATAAAGTCCCAGTTTCTATTCTGACTCCCAAACCCTCACAGACCCACGGAGTTTTTCTGTCTCTGTTTCTCTGTCTATCTCCCTGTCTCTGTCTCCATCTGTCTCTGTCTCTCTGTCTCCATCTCTGTCTCCATCTCCATCTCTCTGTCTCTGTCTGTCTCTATCGCTCTCTGTCTCTGTCCCCGTCTCTGTCTCTATCTCCATCCGTCTCTGTCTCTGTCTGTCTCTGGTGGGGTTTTTTTTGGGGGGGGGTTGGTTATGGGGCTTGAACTCTGGGCCTGGGCCCTGTCTCTGAGCTCTTCAGCTCAAGGCTAGTGCTCTAGCACTTGAGCCACAACTCCATTTCCCATTTTCTGGTATTTAATTGGAGATAAGAGTTTCATGGACTTTCCTGCCCAGGCTGGCTTTGAACAGCGATCCTCAGATCTCAGCCTCCTGAGTAGCTGGGATGATAGGTGAGAGCTACCAGTGCCTGGTTTGGTACTAATTTATTTTTTTATAACTATGTAATGTTTTCTTTCTTATTCATTTTTTTTTTTTTTGCCAGTCAGGGGCTTGAACTCAGGGCCTGAGCACTGATCTTGGACACTTTTTTTGCTCAAAGCTAGTGCTCTGCCACTTGAGCTACAGCACCACTTCCGGCTTTTTCGGTGTTGAGGTACCCAGGAATGGAAGCCAAGGCTTTGTGCATGCACGACAAGCATTCTACCACTGGGCTAAGCTCCCCACCCAGACCCAACGTTTTCTTTGTGTTTGGGACAGGAAGGTGGAGGGAAAATTCAGAACGAGAGAGAGGGAAATAGCTGACTCATGTGAGAAGCACATCTTGGATTTGTGGTTTGTGACAGGGCCCAAGGCTGTTTCTGCTGAATTTCCTAAGGAGAAAACTGTCTTCTGTGGACATATAATGTGAGTCTGAGCTGGCGCCAGGTGTGTGTGTCTGGCTGTGATTCAGAGGACAGACAGAGGTGACCATGTGACCACATTCTGCTCAGCCTTTATTGAGAAGTGTGTGTGTGTGTGTGTGTGTGTGTGTGTGTGTGTGTGTGTGTGTGTGTGTGTGTACCGGTTCTGGGACTTGAACTTGAGGACTCAAGTGCTTCCTTAGCTTTTTCTGCTTAAGGCTGCTGCTCAACCATTTGACCCACACCTCCACCCCTGGCTTTTTGCTGGTTCACTGGAAATAAGAATCTTGGGGGAATTTGTCTGCT
This sequence comes from Megascapheus bottae, assembly GCF_031878675.1. NCBI lineage: Eukaryota > Metazoa > Chordata > Mammalia > Rodentia > Geomyidae > Megascapheus > Megascapheus bottae. The sequence goes on along the minus strand of NC_143538.1, from coordinate 278,843 downwards.
CCCAACCAGGACCTCAGATCTCAGCCCCCTGCCTGGCTGGGGGACAGGCCTGTGGCACCTGCATCTGGCTGATTGAGAGATTCCGAGACACTGCCCAGGGGCAGGCAGTCTCTCAGTGGCCCTGGGACCAAGGCCAGGATTGAAGAGACAGGACACAGGGCTGTGGCTTGGATTAGGAGAGGGCGCCGTGGCTTCTAATCGCTACCACTGCCCAATTGCTTCTCGCCCAGAGCATGGATTTCAGGTTTGTTTATTGGCTCTCCCCCAGTCGAACAACTTGGAGAAATGACATACTGAAATGGTTTTTCAAAGGGTGGAAGTCCTTACACCAGCTAACTCACAGTCTACCAAAACGAATGCTGGGTACTTGAGACACAGAGGGAGAGGTCAAAGGGAAAGGGGAAGGGGGAGGATGGGGGGCAGATTGGGAGAGATGAAAGAGAATAATGAAAGGGGTACGAATGTTCAAAATTTATTGTGCTTATACACTGACTTGTTGAAAGGCAACCCCACTGAACAACTACTTTAAAATACAGACAGCAGATAGATAGACAGATAGACAGTAGGTAGATAAAAGATGCATGGATGGATGGATGGATAGATAGGGAGATAGAAAAGAGAGAGGGGATATAGATAGGTAAGTAGATAGTTGGGGGGGCTGTGGGCTCACACTTGTAATCCTAGCTATTTAGGAGGCTGAGATTTGAGAATAGCAGTCGAAGGCTTTCCAGACAGGAAAGTCTATCTATAGTCAGCCACCCACAAACCAGAAGTAGTACAGCCATAGCCTGGAGTATAAAAGCCCAGGGCCAGGGCCCCGGCCTGGAGGGACCTGGTTTTCTCCACAGTTGTCCACAGATGTGGTTGTCTGGGGGAGGAGTGTTCTCACTGATGATTGCCGCTCTGGGGAACGAGCAGAGTGGTGCTTCCATTAAAGAAACGGCCCGTGTCCTTGGAAAATGAACAACATGATAGGAAGGGAGGAGTCCTGGGTTCTGGGAAGTCTTCCATGCCAAGCCCCACGCCAGAGAGTGGACTCCTTTTCCTCACCATAGGAGAGTGAGAGGAGGACTTGAAATAGACCCAGCCACTGGATGAGGACTTGAGACAGACACAGCTGGACTTGAGACAGCCATTGGATGAGAGGCTCTTTTTACCAGAGATGTGTCACGGGCTATCCTTGGGTTTATGGTAGTTTCTACCATCTACTGGCAGCTTGCACCACACCAGGGAATTGAATGAGTCATTTTAGTAGTCCTGGACAGAGAAGGCCCACATCCGTCCATCCATCCATCCATCCATCCATCCATCCATTCATTCAGTTATCTACCTACCCATCCATCCATCTATCCATCCATCCATCCATCCATCCATCCATCCATCCATCCATCCATCCATCCCTCTCTCCCTCCCTCCTTCCACCCATCCATTCACCCAACCTATCTACTCACCTTTCCATTCATCTTCATTCCCATCCGTCCGTCCATCCCTCCCTCCATCCATCCCTATATCCATCCATCCATATACTCACTGAAGTTCCTCAACCAGAGAGCTCATGAAAACAAGAGTTCTGGGACATCTCAGACTCTCAATATAGTATGCTAGAGAGAAACCTGTGAATTTGATGGGTTTTTTAGAAAATTTCTGATTCTCCTTGATCATACTTTACGTCTTTGTTAGAGGTGATGTTCTCTTTAATTTCTTTAGCATCATGGTATTATTTCTGACTTCCTAACTTGACTCACCCAAATGTTTGGGGATACTCAGAAGGTCTTGCTTGATCTTGGCATCATAAAGGTTCTTGTCTCAATGTCAGGCCCTAAGCAAACACTCCATCAGTTGTTAAGTATATCCAATTAGACACTCAAAGACTAGGGGTGGGTGATCCTTTGGGCCTAATTTGAACAAACAGGAGCCAAGAGCCTATGAAGCACCTGACTTCTCCAAGCTTTTATTCTGATAATGCCTGTGAACCCTTTGGGAACTACACGGAGGAATATTAGCTGGAAATGCTTCTGGTAGGGTTCTCCAGAGAACCCTGGCTTGCCTTCAGTCAAATTAGCTCTGGCTTTGTAATGAGCCTGGAATCTGAGCCGACCTTGACCTTGACCTTGTATCAAGGTAACAGCTTCTGCTCAGACCTCACGTTTGCCTAGCTGCTTCTGCTGATCAAGCTAAGGTACGCCTTAATCATACGTCATTTCTTCTTACACTCACCAGGACAGACTACTGACCTTGGTCACTTTCTCCTGACATCCATCCCAGACAGTGCATCCTTCTCCCCTCCCTTGGCTCGGGGACACTTGGCATTCTGACCCTTGGCGTTCTGGGAACCAGTCACCTGACAGCCTATTCTACCATTTTCCTTAGTGGCACTCTTGGGGGTCTCTAATCAGCTCTGCTGTTTGAGACATTTTCCTGATGAAGGGACTGTCCTCTGGGGCTCAGACATATCCCAGAAAGCTGAACATCTTATTGGATATAATAATTCTGTTTGAATAGTTTCACCTTTTAGGACCTCCTGACCTTTTCTGCAGTGTGCTGCCAGAGAAGTTTCTTACATCTCCTTCTAATTTACTGCAAGCCATGGTTGGGTCAGGAGCTGGTCTAGAAGCTGGAATGTTCTCATTGTCCTTCCTTTCCTTTTCTTTTCCTTCCTTCCTTTCTTTCTTTCTTTCTTTCTTTCTTTCTTTCTTTCTTTCTTTCTTTCTTTCTTTCTTTCTTTTTTTTTTTGTCAGTTGTGGACATAAACTCTGGGCCTGGGCTCTGTCCCTTAGCTCTTCAGCTCAAGGCTACCACCCTACCCCTTGAACCACAGTGCCACTTCCGATTTTCTAGTGGTGCATTGGCGATAAGAATCTCACAGTCTTTAGTACCCAGGCTGGCTTTGAACCTTGATCCTCAGATCCCAGCCTCCTGAGTAGCTAGGATGGCAGGCGTGAGCCACCGTGCCCAGTTCTTATTGTCCTTTCTAAGAGGCTAAATCCTGAGTGGAAGGGCTTCTGAGTCATCAGTAAATTCTTGCCACTCAGCCTGCGTATGAAGCCCAGGTGTGTGGTGTGTGTGTGTGGGGGGTGTGCATGTGTGTGCGTGTGTGTGTGTGCGTGTGCCCATGCACACATGCTAATCCTAGTGCTTGAACTCAGAGTCTGGGCACTGTGTCTTAGCTTTGTCACTCAAGGCTAGCACTTAAACCACAGCTCCGCTGCTGTTTATTTTCAGTGGTTAACATGAAGATAAAAAGTCTCATGGACGTTTCTGCCTAGAGTGGCTTTGAACCTGTGATCTTCTAGATTTCAGCCTCCTGAGTAACTGGGATTACAGACACGAGTCACCAGCACCCAGTTCTCACCCAGCTTTATTAATACAGGAAAAAAACCAAGCAACAATAATATTATTAATCTGTTGACATGAATACCGGAAGGCAGCCTCATGTTGAAACAGGACCATGGAGGAGGAGATAAGCAGGGAGGAGGGGTGAGCAAATACTTAATAATACATTATGCGAACACTGGACAGCCTGGGAATGAACATTTGTGTGCACCTGGCTGGCCGAGCAACACGTCCCCAGCTGCAAGCCACTCATCGAATCCCATCCAGGTCTGGAGAGCTGACCTTTCACTTGTCCCCTCAAGACCGACAATCTTACCATTTGAGCCACAGCTCCACTCCCTGTTTGTTTGTTTGCTGGCTATTTAGAGGTAAGAGCCTCATGGACTTTGGGGCCCGGGCTTGGTTTCCAGTCATAATCCTCAGACCTCATCCTCCTGAGAAGCTGGGATTACAGACGTGCCCACTGGCACTGGTCTTCCTCACTTTGAATGGAAACAGGCGGCCTCCCTGGCTTTCTTGAGCTTCCGTGAGAATAAGCAACATGAACCCGTCCACGGCATCCACCCAGCTTGTTTTCTTCCTTACTGTCCTTATTTTTGAATAAAAAGAAAATAAGTTAGCTCAGCGCAGAGGACTTTGGAAAATACGATTGAAAGCGATTGGATGAAGACTATAAAAAAAACATTTCCAGCCAAACAAACAAGACGTCCAGATGACTCAGTGCCAGGCTGTTTTCGTTTATCCTTGGCACCCGAAGTTTTTCTCCCTGAATTTAATCAGAGCATTTGAGGACAGATCGATGACATTTTTTTTTCCCTCTCCAAGGTCTTGCTTGCAGAGAGTCCATCCCACTGAATGAGGAGTAAAGAAAAAGAAAAAGCACTAGGAAAGGAAAGATGGCGTCCACTTTTTGCATATCTGAGTATCCGACATGCCTTTTTATTGTAATTAATAGAGGAGTTACAGTTATGTTCACCAGATAGAAGGCGCATTACATCTCACACATTGCTACCCCTTCTCATGGTTTTGTCTTTATTTCCCTCCCCCACCCCTCCCAATCTTGTTTTCTCCCATTCCCTATCCTATTTCAAATAAATGTATATACACTATACCGGATAACAAGGTAAGATACTGTAACAATATGAGACTAACCAAGGGACAAGAAAAGAGATGAGAAATAACATAATATATTAAGAACAACCTTTGCTCATTATATGGCTCTTGTTTCCACATCCTGGAGGTCCTTTCATTTAGCCTCATCCTGCATGGCCCTTGTGTATCTAGATTTTGAGCTATTGTAAACCTCTGCTAGGAGAGTCCAAGTTTTGTACTAATTATTACAAATAAGGACAACCATTGAGCCTATGTTCCTTTGAGTCTGGCTTACTTCACTTAATATGATTTTTTCTAAGTCTTTCCATTTCCTAATAAATGGGGTGATGTCATTTTTTCTGACAGCAGCATAGAATTCCATTGTGTACAAATACCACAACTTGTTGATCCACTCATCAACTGAGGGACATCTAGGTTGGTTCCATATCTTTGCTATGGTGAATAGTGCTGCAATGAACATTGTTGTGCTAGTGGGTTTAGTATGTCCTTGTTTCTGGATGGTTGGGTAAATGCCAAGTAGTGGAATTGCTGGGTCATAGGGGAGTTCTATGTTTAGCCTTTTGAGGCACTGCCACACTGCTTTCCATAGTGGTTGAACGAGTTTGCACTCCCACCAACAGTGTAGTAGTGATCCCTCCTGGCCACGTCCCCTCCAGCATCTGTTGTTATTAGATTTCTTGATCATGACCATTCTAACTGGAGTGAGGTGGAATCTCAGAATTGTTTATTTTTTTTTTTTGCCAGCCCTGGGCTTGAGCTCAGGGCATGAACCCTGTCCTTGGATTTTCTCAAGGCTAGATCTCTACCTCTAGAGCCTCAGCACCACTTCGGGCTTTTTTTCTATGTGGTACCAAGGAATTGAACCCAGGTCTTCGTGCATGCTAGGCAAGCACTCTACCACTAGGCCAAACTCCCGGCCCCTCAGAATTGTTTTGATTTGTGTTTCTTTTATGGCCAGAGATGCATTTCTTCATGTATCTATAGGCCATTCTTATTTCTTCTTCAGAGAAGACTCTCTTTAAGTCTTTGGCCCATGTTTTAATGGGATGGTTATTTCTTTGGAGATTAATTTTGGAGTGATTCAATTTTCTGAGCTGTAGATAGATTTTAGCTATGAGGCCTTTGTCTGTTGTGTGGTTAGTAAAGACCCTCCCACACTGTTGTCTTTCTATTTAACTTGCTAGCTATGTCCTTGGCCATACAGAAGCTCTGCAGTTTAATGCAGCCCCATTTGTCCAAACTTCCTTTAATTGGTTGTGTTTCTGGGTCTTTATTAAGAAAGTTTCAACCTGTGCCAAGGAGACCTAGTGTATCTCCGATACACTTTCTAATTCAACTTAAAAAAAAATGTTTTGATATTAATATAGATGGGGCACACTTGGAAGAAATAATTCAGAGAGCCTGTGTATACCCAGACTTTACTATAATAAGTACCTGGTTCCCCCCTCCCCTTACCAATTTGAGAGCAGACCCAGAGCCTGGCCTGGCAATCAGGATGGAGGCCCCGCCCACATTTGCTCCCAGTCCCTCACCGGGGGCCTTGGGTATCGCCTCATGACTGGTCACCCCTGGAAGACGTCTACATGGACAGCTTATCGCTGAGGAGCCAGCAAAAAAACCAGAAATGGAGGTGTGGCTCAAACAGTAGAGCACCAGCCTTGAGTGATAAAAAGCCAAGCAAGAATATGAGGCCCTGAGTTCAAGTCCTAATGTGGCTGAAGCAAAGCTGTTAGCTCAGAGATCTCCCTTCCCAGAGGTTTTCCTGAAGGTCTGGTTACTGGGGTTCAGGTGAAATAAGAAAAAAAAATAAGAAAATTGTTTTACCTGGTGTGCAAAATTCACAAGTTTCTCCTTGTGAAACTTTGCTCTGAGTGTGTGTGTGTGTGTGTGTGTGTGTGTACGCCAATCCTGGGGTTCAAACCCAGGGCCTGGGCCCTATCTCTGAGCTTCTTTTACTCAAGGCTAGCACTCTACTATTTGAGCCAGAACTCTGGCTTTTTGGACAGAGAGTTTATCAGAGATGAGTCTCATGGATTTTCCTGCCCAGGCAGGCTTTGAACTCCAGTCCTCAGATCTCAGCCTCCAGTAGCCAGGATCACAGATGTAAGCCACTGAATCAAACACAGATCTGGTTTGAACTTTGAGAATTCTCTCCTGGCCCTCTATGGTCATCCAGTGCCTTTTTTTTTCCCCTAAGAACAAACCTACACCAGCCCTGCCAGTGAGGATTCAAACTTAATGAACTTAACAGCTCAATTTGGACAGGCCCTGTAGCTCACAGATCTCTACCCACTTGCCAGGCCTGTTGAAGAATCTGAGCATCAAACTCAGCTGGTTGTATGGATGGTGGAAGCAGGAGTGGTATATACCCATGGGGAAAGTTCCCTAAGTCAAGAGAGTAAAGACAATTATTATTATTATTATTATTATTATTATTATTATTATTATTTAACTGTCTCGCGTGTTCTCACACGTCTGCTTTGGGGAAGTGAATTTTAGCATGGCATTTTTGCCTGACCCAAAGTCTTTCAAGCTTTACCTTGGAAAGACATTCAGTTAATTTGGAGAGAATGGCATCTTTTTGTTGTCGTTTGGGACTTGAAAGGGGATTTGAACTGTGGACCTCTTGGACTCGCCTGGCTTTGTCGCTCAAGGGTGACACTCGACCATTTGAGGCCCACCTCCACGTCAGGCTTTTTGGTAGTTAGAGATCAGTGCCTCAGAGATTTTACTGTCTGGGATGGCTTTGAACCAGGATCCTCAGATCTCAGCTGGGATTATACACGTGAGCCACCTAACATGTCTATTTTTTAAAAATTAAACTTAGAAGTGGTATCTTTTTTTTTTCTTGCCAGTCCTGGGCTTGAGCTCAGGGCCTGAGCACTGTCCTTGGACTTTCTCAAGGTTAGAGCTCTACCACTTGAGCCTCAGCACCACTTCCAGCTTTTTTCTATGTATGTGGTACCAAGGAATTGAACCCGGGTCCTCATGCATGCTAGGCAAGCACTCTACCACTAGGCCAAAGTCCTGGCCCTAGAAGAAGTGGTATCTTTTAATAAGGTTTCCCTCACCCTCTAGAAATATGATATACTTTCTATTTAAATCTTATTTCATGTTTCCCATTGGTGTTTTGTCATTTCCTTCACACAGAGACAACACGCATTGTGTTATATTTGCAGTTAACATGTAACTGTGCTTTTTATTAAAACAAGTTGAATGAGATGATGCTGTATTTTTTTAATAGGTTTGCATCAGCTTGGGGAAAACCAGTTTTGTACACTTATTTTAGAACAATTGCAGTAAATTCTGGTAACTGTTAGGTTGCTTCTATTAGTTCTGCTGTGCAGATGAACAAAACATGTGTACCTGGTAATAACTTTATCTCTTTCTTCTCAGTAGCTATTCTTATTTATATCTATTCTTACATATTATTATTATTACTTATCATTATCCTATACTATGGCCTTATTATTATTACTTATCATTATCTGATATTACTTTTTATCTTATTTATATATTACTTATTTTTATGCTATATTATATCCTTCTTACTCTTTTTTGCTGATCTTGGGGCTTGAACTCCTGGCCTGGCACCATAGAATGCCAGGCACTATGCCTCCCCGAGGTGGCCAAGCTGTGGACTGGGTGGCTCCGATTGTCCCAAACCTCACAGAGGCCCAGAGCGTGGCCTAGTGGTAGAGTGCTTGCCTAGTATGCACTAAGTCCTGGATTTGATTCCTCAGTACCACGTATACAGAAAATGCTGGAAGTGGTGCTGTGGCTCAAGTGGTAGAATGCTAACCTGGAGAAAGCCCAGGCCCTGAGTTCAAGCCCCAGAACAGGCAAAAAAAAAAAAGAGGAACCAGAATTGTGTGCAGAAGTTCAGAGAGGTCATACAAGCCACCAACCCACACACAGCACATTAGCCCAGCCTCTGCTCCTTCAATGGCTTGTCCTCCTGAGACCACGGACAGCCAGATCTGCCAGCGCAGCCAGGGACAAGGGACACACAGGATGTTACTCAGGTGACAGTGGGGAAGGGAGGTTCCATTCCAGAAGTCTCTGGTGCCTGGTCTCTGCCCTGCCTTGACTTGCCTTTCCCTCATTCCCTCCCTCCCTTTTTTCCTCCCTCCCTCCCTCCCTCCCTCCCTCCCTTCCTTCCTTCCTTCCTTCCTTCCTTCCTTCCTTCCTTCCTTCCTTCCTTCCTTTCTTTTCATGGTAGACCAGGATTTGAACTCAGTACCTTTCTGTCCCTGGACTTCTTATCCCTTATCACTTCCTGAACTGCCATGTGTTTGAAGCAGATGCTTCTAGCATCCCTGGATAAGGTATTTCCACTGGGGATGGATTTGGCATTGTAATGGAATTGTCAGGCGAAATGGGCAGTAGAGACAATACTGGAACATATGGATGGATGGATGGCGTGATCGAGTTATTCTAGAACAAACCCTACAGCATAACAGAGAGGGAGATAGATGGCTGTGCTGGAGGGAGGGGTGAGGGAGGGAGATTGGTATTTCCTAACAGTGTTGGGGGGCGGGGAGTCAGACTGTCCCCCACTAGAAATCCAGGACACCCCATATGTCAACTGAGATCATCTGTTTCAAGCACCCAGGATCATTGTAGTGTCACAGTCACTTTGTCATTGGTGTGGGGTGTGGCTTGTGTTGCAATGGACTCCACCAGACTGGAGGGGGAGGACAACTGTCTTTAAGATGCAAATGACCTCTTTTCTTCCTGTTTAGCATCCACAACCCAAACATCACTCTGGGGAGATCAAGCAAGACCCATCATCTATATTAATAATACTCCAGGACTGGTGTTAATAATCGTGTGTGTTTTACCCCATCTTTCAATCTCACCCCTCCTCTCAACCCAAGCCAGGGTATCTAAGTTGACACCTTCAGTATCAGCCACAGCCGAGGACAAAACAAAAACAACCATAGCTGCATTCCCACGTGGAAACTCTCTCAGTGACTCTGTGGAATTTATCTGTCACCCCAACAACTCAGGAGGCTGAGATCTGAGGATTGCGGTTCTAGGCTAGAAAAGGAGTCTCTTATCTCCAACTAATCATCACAATGCCCGCAGAAGAGGCCCTGTGAGACTCTTATCTCCAACTAACCACTCCAAAACTGAAAGTAGCACTGAGACTCAAGGGGGTAGAATGCTAGTCTTGAGCTGAAGAGCTCAAGGATAGCACCCAGGCCCTGAGTTCAAGCCCCATCACCAAAAAAAAGAGATAAATTAATAGTAATAGTAATAATAATTTTGATAATCACTGGAGCCCAGAAATTGAATTTGATGAGTTCTGCTGGTACTCAGCTTTGGGGTATTTGTTAAGTGGATGGATGTGCCAGGTCTAGAGTACGTGGGGAAAACTGTCTTTTCTATCTGTGTGTTGCTTCAAGTTTCCTTCAATAGCTATAGAACCTGGCTCTCATCAAGGGAAGGATATACAGAAGGATTTTTGAAATGTCAGGTTTGGTCTTCAACTGCTTTCTTTTCCAGAAGGAATTAAGACATACCTCAGACAGCTCAAGAAACAGCAGAGGGGGCTGGAGTGTCTTAGAGTTATGTATGGACTGTTCATCTTATTCCAAAGTCACAGCTCATCCTATTCAAACCAGCCAATCAGGAGCAGAGTGTGAACCCGAACTCAGCCAATAGGAGCAGAGTATGAACCTGAACTCAGCCAATCAGGAGCAGAGTATGAACCCCAGCTCAGCCAAAAGGGAGCAGAGTGTGAACCTGAGCCCAGCCAATCAGGAGCAGAGTGGGAACCCAAGCTCAGCCAATGGGAGCAGAGAGGTGGGGCCTGCTGGGTTAGGGATAAAAGGGAGTAGCCTGTCTGCTGGGTGTGCTGGTCAACCAGATGTTTGATGGCATGCCCTTCTGCAGAAGTAACCTTTGCCTTGCTGGGATAGTTCTTTATCCTCATGTCTATCCTGTGACTCCAGTGGTTCTTGGAGAGCATGTTTATACCAAGTGTTCCTCCATGCCTTGTCTGCTCTTACCCCATCCTGTGCCCAAGTGGTAAAGAGCCTGAAGACCGAGGCACCAGCCATGCTGTGGAGAAACGCAGGCCTGTGGTCTTGGTAACCATGCTAACACATCAAAACAAGATGGCAGCAGTGGCTGAGGTCTGAGGATCCACATTTCAAAGCCTGGGCAGGAAAAGTCCCTGAGACTCACTTCTCCAATGAACCACCAAAAAGCCAAAAAGTGGCACTGTGGCTCCAGTGGTAGAGCAGTAGCCTTGAGCTGAAGAGCACAGGGACAGCGCCCAGGCCCTGAGTTCAAGCTCCAGTATTAGCGCAAACAAACCACCACCATCACAAAAAAAAAAATCCCTCAACACAAGCAAATCCCACATCTGTCCTAAGTTAGATTTCTCATGATGTGATATAGTAAGTGACTTTATTGCATAGGGCGTTGGGAGTCAAGTTTTCTGTCACTAAGAAGCACCCCGATTCATCCAGTCCCCCCCCCCACCACCACAACTAGAGGCCATGTCAGCAAAATGAAGCCAATAAGCAAAGCAACTTAGCTACCCCTCACGGAGGGTCTGCCCTGCCAGCAAGCTGCCAAGTGGTTTGCTTTCATGATTCTAGCAGTGGCTCACATCTGTAACCCTAGCTCCTCACGAGGCAATAGGACTGAAGAACGTTCCAGGATGTTCCAGAATGTTCTAAGCTGTTCTAGGATGGCCTTCAAGTATGGGAACAGTCCATTCCCAAACATAAGCCAAACACACTTTGGGAACACATTGGTGGGTCTGTCAGCATTGGGGGACTGGAGGATGGCTGGGGGTGGGGGTGGGGAGAGCTACAAGCCATTCCTGGAAAGCTGGGGTTCTCCTGGGTGTGTGTGTGGGGGGGGGAATGTTGGTAGTCTCCACCTAAACTGAGATCCATATGCACAGCTCAAACTTACCAATGTGAGTGAGAAAGAACAGAAAACTCTTGATAACTAAGCACACACAGAGTCCTCTGAGGGGCTTACTATTTTATTTATTTATTCTGTAGGGATTGACCGACGGATTGATTGATGATTGATTGTGTGGATACTGGGACTTGAACTCAGGACCTGGTTGCTGACCCTTATAAAGGCTATTGCTCTACCACTTGAGCCACAGCTCTCCATCTAGTTTTTTGCTAGTTAATTGGAGATAAAAGGTGCACAGTCAGCTGGATACTGGTGGCTCACGCCTGTCATCCCAGCTGCTCAGGAAGCTGAAATCTGAGGATCATGGTTTGAAGCCAGCATGGGCAGGAAAGTCCAATACGATGCTCATCTCCAATGAACCACCAGAAAAGTGGAAGTGGCACCACGGCTCAAAGCAATAGAGCACTAGCCTTGAGCAAAAGAGTTCAGAGATAGCGCCCAGGCCCCGAGGTCAAGTCCCATGACTGACTTAAAAAATAATGTACTCATTACCTGCCTTATGAAATAATCAGTCTTCTGTATGTCTTAATAACATTAGAATTACAATGCATGCATCCTATAAGGAAATCTAAACAACGCAGGCCTTCAGGATCTGGTGAGTCACCACGGCCTCTAGTTCTCAACCTCCTACAATTTCTGTCCCCTCTACAAAATGCTGTGTGCCTCAAATGAAGCCTGCATGCCTGCCATTGCTTTGTACCTGGAGAAGTGGACCCCTGGTCTCCTTGCAGCCCCCGGGGACGCTGGGGGCTGGTCATATCTGGCTCCCTATTCCTAGTAAACAGACCAGGTCCTGCAAATCCACCCAACCTCTTCCCATAGGCAAGCACAAAACCGCTGCTACAGTCACAGAGAATATTTGCTCCCCTCTCCCCCCAAAAAAAGGATGACACCAAAGAGCTAAATATAGTTAAGGGGTGCAATTTCTTCAACTGAGAATTCTCCAGAATTTGTTCTTAACTCCTGGAGTAAAATAGATGACTGCAGTCTTCATTCATGAACAAATTATTGTTATTATTATTTTTTTACACAATCCAGGCCTATTTTAAACCATCCTTGTCAGCTGCTGGATTACAGAAAGGTAGGTTGGCTAGGAAATTAGCATTAGCTTTGCTTTGCAAATTGCAGGTTTAAATAGTTCTCATCACAGACACAAAAATAGCCAGAGAATCAAATTAAGGAATTACAGCCATCAAAAAAATTCAAAAGACCTTCTGCTACTTGGAGATAAGGAAAAGATTAAATAAATAAGAGGAAAAATAAAGTTTAAAGGAAAGGCCAGGAGGCAGTGGCTCACACCTGTGATTCCACCTACTCAGGAGGCTTAGATCTGAGGATCGTGGTTCAAAACCAGCCCCAGCAGGAAAAATCCATGACACACCTCTTCAATTAACAAGCAGAAAACCAGAAATAGAGTTTTGGCTCAAGTGGTAGAGCGCCAGCTTTAAGGAGAAAAAGCTAAGAGTCCTGCATTTAAGCCCTAGGATTGGCACCAAAAATTTTTTTTAATTAAAAGTTAATTTTTAAAACATATTAAATAAATCTTTTTTTTCTCCTTTTGGTTTAAATTATGTCAATTTAATTCTCAGGCACAGCCACTCCCCCCCCCCAAAAAAAAAACCACATAAGGCAATGGGAAATTGCTATCTTCCTCTATAATATCAATTACAGAAGGAATGCTGTGGCTCAAGTGGTTGAGCGCTAGCCTTCAGCAGATAAAGCTCAGGGACAGTGCCTAGGCCCTGAGCTCAAGCCCCAGGATTGGCACAATCAAAAAAATATATATATATATATTCATACACACCAATTATATATATACACCATATATATGCCAATTTTATATTACCTCATTTCATGGGAACCAAATAGCCACTTTCCAGACCCATTTTTCTTTCCAAATGTGCCACTACACCAACTTGTGGCATCGTGGATGCCTTTGAAAATAACTGGGGGATGCCCTTTCGGTGAGGGGGGGGAGGAGTCTTGATACCAGGATGCAATGGGTAGAAAACCCATTGATTCACTCAGCCTCTCCATTGGCTTCCCCTTGATCCACCCTCAGGGGGCCAAGAATAATTAAACACGGTTAATTAAAGCACTGAAGGTGAGAAAGACAGCCGCAGGTGGGACAGCACAACTCATCAAAGACTCAGGACAAGTCCAGGCCGTGCTTCCGGGGCCAGCCCTGGTCATGTATTCCCAGCACTGAGCCCCCAAGGCCTGCCCAAACCTACTAGCCATTCAAACATCTGCTGGCCTTGGTAACCCTTCACTACAATGGATCTGTGCTTTGTTTGCCTGTTCATTTAGTGCTGGTACTGGGGCTTGAACTTAGGACCTTCCATACATTCTCACTTGGCTCAATGGCTTAAAGGTGGCGCTCTACCACCTGAACCACAGCTCCACTTTTGATTTTTTTGGTGGTATATTGGAGATAAGAGTCTCACGGAGTTTCCTGGCTGGCCTGACTTGAGCCACAATCCTCCCGATCTCGACCTACTGCACAGCTGGGATGACAGTCAGGAGTCACCAGCTCTGGGCCCAGAGCCACAGGCAGACACTGGAGGGAGCAGACATGGAGACTGGGCACTGGGGACGGGAGAGTGCCAGGCCTGGGTGACTTTGCCGTTGTCTTGATGGGTTTGATCTGGGTTTCTTCTTGTTCTTACCCAAGGCAAAACCTCATGCCTTACACAGCCTGGATGCCATTGTTGATGGACGGAGAGCTCGGCTGCCTCAGTTTCCTCCCTCAGCCTGGAGGAAAGGAGCCTGGACAGCATGTTCATGGTCAGTACTAGAAGTTTCCACAGAGTGAGACAGGGCAGCACAAGCCGTAGTGAGGGAAGGGAGGGGGAGGGAGGAAGGGAGGGACAGACAGACAGACAGACAGACAGAGGAGACTGAGTGTAACTAAACAAAGAAATAAGTTTAGCTGGGGGTGAGGGCTCACGCCTGCCATCCCAGCTACTCAGGAGGCTGAGATCTGAGGATCACAGTTTGAAGCCAGCTCAGGCAGCAAAGTCTGTGAGACTCTTATCTCCAACCAACCACCAAAAAGCCGGAAGTGAGCTGTGGCTCACGTGGCAGAGCACCAACCTGGAAAGAAAATGCCAAGCAAGAATGCAAGGCCCAGCTCATGTCCAAGCACAAAAGCTTAAACAAAAAGAGACGTCTGATCCTACAGTGTCGTGCTTTTTCAATCTTTCCATTTGACTCTTAATTATTTTCAGAAACAGAAACACATGCACGTTTATAAATGACCTCTTAAAATGTACACAGCTCTGCCCCACTACAAATTCACTGGAGGAGAAACTGCAGAGTGATTTATGCTCTTGGCTTGATAACATCATAAAATGGATAAAATTGCATTAGGGCTGTGCCATTTTCCTCCCACGTTGACTGATGATATTATCTAGCTTCACAAAACCGCTTCCATCATTTTTCCTCCAGGCATATTTACAGGAGTCCTGGAAATGCATATTTGTATATTTGATTGAACCGGAAGAAGAAAAGAAGCAGGGTTAAGATTTGTATCTTCGCAGGAAGTAAGGGTGAATTTGGTTGACTGGTTTTGGAAGGGAGAATTGATTTGCCAAGTTATGCACAGGGCAGCTGTCTCTCCTTTAGCTCACAAGCACAATTAGAGGTCCTAGGCTTTGCTGAAATATATATATATTTGAAAGTGCACGACGGCAAGGCAACTATTTATATCTAAAGTGTCTTCGCAAAAGTAGAACTTCATTTTTCCCAATTGTTATTAAATGCATAAACAAGTTTTGTCTGAGTAGAGAAATACTTAGGGTTATTAATAGATAACTGATTATATTGCCATTTTTACATACTTCCCATTCACTGAAAAGAAGAAGCAAATAAGAAGTTCTTTTCTGAGTGAGTAGGTCCCAATACTTTTGGTGTATATAAAATTACTGTTAGTATTATTGTTGTAATCATTATTATTATTATTTGGTACCAGTGTATTGGGGCTTGAACTCAGGGCCTCATACTCTTGCTTACTTGGCCTTTTTTTTTTTGACTCAAGATTAGCATTACTTGTGCCAAACTTCCACCTCCTTGAGATTATTTTTTGTTTAAAGAAGTTAAGCCAGGCTTTACCTGTAATCTTAGCAACACAGGAGGCTGAGATCTGAGAATCTAGGTTCAAAGTTAGCCCTAATGGGGAAAGGCTGTGAACCTTTATTGCCAAACCAAAACACTGGAAATGAAGCTGTGGCTTAAGTGGTAGGGCACAGGCCTTGAGTGAAAAAAGTACTCAGGGATAATGCCCAGGCCCTGAGTTCAAATCCCAGTTCCAGCACAAAAAGGAGGAAGAGGAGGAGGAGGAGGAAGAGGAGGAGGAGGAGGAGGAGGAGGAGGAGTTGGAGAAATAGAGGAGGAAGATCTTTGACTTGTTGAAGTCTTGCAGCTTTCTGCACTTTACGTGTAGATTTGCAGACATTTCTCCTGATCAGGTCTCATTTGAGGTCTTGAGTGGGGGACTGTTGTCTCTCCCGTGGGCCCCTCAGCGGCTCAACTTACTCTTCCCTTCTAGCATTCTGTCAGCTTCCCTTAGTTCTGGTCCTGTCTCTCATACCCTTTGTCCCGGGCTGTGCTCTGAGTCTCTGCCTCTCTCATCCCTCAGTCACTGATTCTCTCTGGGCCTTGAACTCAGGGACTGGATCAATACCCCTTAGCTTTTTGTACCCTACGCTGGTTCTCAACCATTTGAGTCCCACTTTGTCAGCTTTGTCAGCTTTGACTGAAAAAGTTAAAGAACAGTGCCCAGGCCCTGAGTTCAAGGCCCAGTGCTACTAGCACAAAAGAAAAAAAAAATCACCTCCTCCATGTACACTGCACTCGCATTAAGTCAGTAAAACCTTGGCTTCCTGAGAGGTAGATACATTCTCTTGCAACCATTACAGAGCAATATGCTTCGTTGGACTTCAGAATTGAACACACAACAAATCTTGTGAGTTAGAAATTGCCAGATAGAAGCTCATCTGATTCTGCTACTCGCAGCTCAAGAGTTAAGGAATCATTTAGCTCAAGGACACACAACTAACAACTGCAGTGAGAGGGCCCAGTCAGGCTTCAAACACACACACACACACACACACACACTGGGAAATGATTTGTGTGTGTGTGTGTGTGTGTGTGCATGCGCGCATACCTGTCCTGGGATTTGAACTCAAGACCTGGATGCTGGTCCTTAGCTTTTTCCACTCAAGGCTGTTTCACCACAGCTCTAATTCTGGCTTTTTACTGGTTAATTAAAGATAAGAGTCTCGTGTTCTTCCTTTTCCCTGGCCTGGCTTTGAACCTTGATCCTCAGCTCTCAGCCTTCTGTGGAGTTAGGCTGACAGGCAAAAGCCACTGACACCCGAATTAACCGAGGTGATTTTCATGCAGAGAATGGAGGGTCACTGTATTAAGTTTTGCCTCTGTGTTCATTTTCCACAAACTTTACAGCAGCTTTTGAACATGAAAGGACCGCAGAATATAAAACAACGTCTTTCACACGTGTAAGCAAAACTAGCATGTGCTTGGGAATAGAAAATGCGAACCATTCTAGTTAAACTATCTAACAATGAAGTGACAAATGAATATTCCAAAAGAAAAAAGGAAAAGCAAAGCCTTTGAGGAAAGCCTGGCCTTCGATAAAGAGAGCAGCGCTATCCATCTAAATTTATGATCTCTCTCCGTGTTGCTGCTGCATGAAGATGAGGCCATAAATTTATTTTAATGAGGCTGCCATGGTGGGAAAAATAAATTTCTTAGCTAGACATGGTCTATGGAGACCGAGGTTGCTTCATGAAAATGTCTCAACCCGTGCAAAATGTTGATTTGGGGCTGTTGAGGTCACAGGGATATCACATGGAGACGGGGAAGAAACAGCAAGAGAAGAGACAGCCTGACATGCTTTTTGTTGTTATTCATCCAACATGCTTTTTGCTTGTGTTATGCACAGTGGGTCTTGAACTCAAGGCCTGGGCGCTGTCCCTGAGCCTCTTTGCACTCAAGGCTGGCGCTCTACCACTTGAGCCACGGCACCACTTCCGGTTTTCTGGTGGTTCATTGGAGATCAGAGTCTCATGGACTTTCCTGCCCTGGCTGGCTTTGAACCGCAATCCTCAGATCTCAGACTCCTGGGTAGCTGGGATGGCAGGCGTGAGCTACCAGGGCCCGGCTAACAGTAGACTCCTTAGAGATGGCGCCAGTTCTTCCTAAAGAATCTGAGGCAAAAGGAAGAGACAACCGGGTGCCAGTTTTGGGGCTTGAACTCAGGGCCTGAGCACTGTCCTCGGGCTTTCTCAAGGCTAATGCTCTATCACTTGAGCCACAGGACCACTTTTCCAGCTTTTTCTGTGTATTTGGTACCGAAGAATCGAACCCAGGGCTTCGTATATATTAGGCAAGCACTCTACCACTAGGCCACACTCCTGGCCAAATCCCTGAGATGCTTATCTCCAATTAATCACCAAAAAAGAAAGAGAAAGAAAGAAAGAAAGAAAGAAAGAAAGAAAGAAAGAAAGAAAGAAAGAAAGAAAGGTAGGAAGGAAGGAAGGAAGGAAGGAAAAGAGAAAAAAAAAGCCACAAGTGGCTCAAGTGGTAGGACAACAACCTTGAGGAAAAATAAAAACAACGCAGGAACAGTGCTCAGGTTCTGAGTTCAAGCCCGAGGACTGGCACCAAAAACAAACAACAACAACAAAACCCAAATGAAAATCAGAAGGGAAGCCCCCGTGTTTCTATTTAGTGAATATCAATGGGCCCAAGTGCTTTTGCTAACCACTGCTGGATAGGAGAGGGATACACAAAACAAACCTAATCCAAGCACTGAGAGCGCTAGAGCGCAGGGGCTGAAAGAAGCTAAATGAGGGAACACAGAGCTATATGAAATACGTTAATGTAGCGATAAAGAAAACTAAAATCAAATACAAAACATTAGACACGCCCATTAAAATATTCATTTGCAAATGAAGAGGAAAGTGTCACCTCCGGGAGATTTTCCTTATCACGACCCAAAGTAATTAGAAATGTTATCAACGTGGGAAAACAAAGGAATAACTCACCCATAGCTTCACCCTGTCAACCCAGCTGTTGAGGAGGCTCAGATGTGAGGATTGGGGTTCAAAGCCAGCCCTGGGCAGGAAAGTCCAGGAGATTCTTCTCTCCAATGAAGCAGCAAAAAGCCAGAAGTTGAGCTGTGGCTCAGGTAGTAGAGCATCCGCCTTGACCAGAAAAAGCCAAACACAAGAGGGAGGCCTTGAGTTTACCACGCCCAGCACTGATGCATGATGATGATGATGATGGTGATGATGATGATGATGATGATGGTGATGATGATGATGATGATGATGATGATGGTGATGATGATGATGATGATGATGATGATGATGATGGTGATGATGATGATGATGATGATGGTGATGATGATGATGATGACGATGA
>NC_143538.1:0-70000 GCF_031878675.1 Megascapheus bottae | reverse complement strand
ATGTACTCATTACCTGACGTGTAACTCGTCAGCCCTCTCTACATCGCCTTTATGATCATTTTCATTTAATAACACATATTTGATGATTTAATAATAAATATAATAAAACCCTAATGCTTCAATAATAAATTTAATGATTAATAATTTCAGTTAATAATAAAATGAGTATGTATGGCATGAAACATGGTATTATGGAAAATGTGGATATTCTGCTTTAAGCCTGATATCTGAGAAACCACTTATGAATCCAGGTCAAGAAGATAAATACGGGTCATCTTACAAGAGTGCTGTAGCTTAGTTCTTTTTTGGGTGACTATGCTATTTTATTTTAAATTTAATATTTAAGCAAGACATTTCTTAGTTTTAGCAAATAAATATATAAGTGCAATAACTATGTTAAGGTGTTTTATGCAATTGTGATTTGGTTTTATATCCTATAGTCAGCATAATAGATTTCAATAGGTATTGAGTAAATCTATATTAAATCAAATATTTAAGTAGAGTAATGCAAATAATTCTTTCTTTTTGTTGGTAATGGGGCTTGAACTCAGGGCCTGGGCATTGCCCCTGAGCTCTTTCACTTAAGGCTAGAGCTCTACCACGTTGAGCCACAGCTCCACTTGCAGTTTTCTGGTGTTTCATTGGAGATCAGAGTCTCACAGACTTTCCTGTCCAGGCTGGCTTTGAACTGTGATTCTCAGATCCCAGTCTCCTGAGTAGCTAGGTGGACAGGCACGGGCCAACAGCATGCAGCACAAAATAAATTATTTTATGTTCGTGGCTTTTTTTTGCCGAAAGCTGGTGCTCTACCACTTGAGCCACCCCTCCGCTTCCAGTGTATTTTTCCAGGATTCTAGTAATCTATTTGCAATCTTCATGCATCTTTCTCCAGACAACCCTCTCTGCACCAAAGGTAAAGCTGTTACTTTTACTGTCACAGTAAACATAGCCATGGCTTGCTGTGACCTGGCTGTTCCTCCCTCATCCAGAACTCTTATCGCCAATTAAGCCACCAGAAAGCAAGAAGAGGAATGGGGACCAAAGCGAGCCTTGAGCAGACAAACTCAGGGACAGTGCTCAGACCTTGAGTTCAAGCTCCAAATATAAATAGGTACATAAATCAACTAGACTTTCTCTCTTACACTCGACTTTTTGTGCTGCACGCGTCAGAACTGATTTATTGGGAACTGCAGGAACATTGTCAAGTTTACGAGAGGAAGGTTAAAGCCATTTGTCAAAAGATAAAGTAAATAAATGGACTCTTCCTGTCCAAGAGAAGCTCTGCACATTAAAGCATACAGTTATTATTTATCTGGGCCATGTATTCACTGTGACCAAGTATGTCTATCCTAAAAGTTATTATGTTATTAACACACAAGTTCCTTACTTGATTTGATAGAATTCACTGTTTTGTAAAGAGGGAATGATACACAGCAGGAATCTTTTTATTTTAATTTGGTTTTGGTGCCGGTATTAGGGCTTGAACTCAAGGTGCCACATTCTCACCTGGCTTTATCTTATCAAGGCTGGTACTCTACCACTCGAGGCACACCTCCATGTCTGGCTTTTTCTCTTCTCTCCATCTCTCCTCTTCCCTTTCTTTCCTCTCTCTGGTCCTCCCTTCCCCTTTTTTCTTCCTCTTCGTTCCCTTTTTCTTTCCTTCTACTTCCTCCTTCTCACCCCCCTTCCCCATCACCTTTCATCATTATTTCCTTTCATAATGGATCAATGCATCACATTTTCTACATTGCTCCAAAGCTACCATTTATTTATGTGTGCTGGTCCTGGGGCTTGAACTTAGGGCTTGGGCACAGTTCCTAAGCATTTTAGCTCAAGGCTAGTGCTCTACTACTTGAGCCACAACTTCACTTCTGGCATTTTTTGGTGGTTAATTGGAGATGAGTTTCATGGATTTTTATTTTTTGTTAGTCCTAGGCTTGAATACTGTCCTTGGACTTTCTCAAGGCTAGAGCTCTACCACTTGAGCCTCAGCACCACTTGCGGCTTTTTTCTATGTATGTGGTACCAAGGAATCGAACCTGGGTCTTCATGCATGCTAGGCAAGCACTTTAACCACTAGGCCAAACTCCTGGCCTGGGCTATATATCTTGCTAGATATATGCAAAGGAGATAACTTTGTGTTCTCACCACTTCTTAAAGTTGTGAGAGTTCAGATGATTTGGTGGAATCCAATATTTCCTAATCTGGGCCCCAAGGAAAATGGAAATAGGAGTATCTATGTTTTCACTTTCTAGAAAGAATTTTCCAAATATTAGTAGCCAAGATATGGTGTCCTTACAACCTAACTCTTGTTCTTTAGACACCGTTCTGAGGACTGTCCAGAAGACCCCGGCCTTAGTAAAGTGTATCAGAATCCATTCTATACTCTCTGAACTGCTGGCAGTCAGGTGCCCAAAGCAGGTTTTCTACTTGGATTTTCAGTATAATGTCCAGTATCAGGGACTTACCTTGTTCTCCAGATTGCTAAATTAATAGGGCTGAGTTTCTCAGCCAGGATGAGAGCTGTTTTCTCCCTCCTCCCTCTGCTCAGAGCTCACTCTCAAGTTTCCCTGTAAAGGGCCTGCAGGAAACCTGCAAAGGGTCAGCAGGGCCAAATAACCATAGAATTGTCACAGAAGAACTGAGAACTGAGGCAGGTGTAAAGAAGCACAAAAGACTTGAAAGCAACAGGGAGGTATACACAGCTGCGAAGGCCTACAGACTTCCCCTGTCATTGCTGCATCAGTCCCCACCTTCTGCATGGCTGGTACACCGGGCCCTGGGAGGCTCATCTGAGAAGGGAGTGCAGGTTGCCTCAGTGGAAGGAAACATAAAGGGTTGCTAGAGGCCCTGCAGACAGAGGACTGCACTATGGTGAGGGTCGCCAGAGTCGTCTGCATAGGTGCTGCTAAAATCCACAACTTCGTACAGCTTAGGTGCAATGACCCTTTCTTCGGTTGAGTTATGTAAGTCAGTTAATGAGCACATTTCTTTCTGGACAATGTCATCTCTTCTCCCTGTTTTTCCCCACCCATCCCCACTCATAAATTACCTAGTTCATATTACAATGTGGGGGGGAACCCCTCTTGTTACCATTTCCTAGAGTTCATTTTGATAATTATTTTATATGTGCCTTTATATTCTGTTGAACTTTAATCCATCATCTTTGCCTTCTTTGAGGCACAAGCGTGAAACCCCTCCGTAAGTGTAAAAGATCATTTTGCATCTATTCCAGAACCATCCAGTGTTTTTTTTTTTTTTTGTCATGGATTCACTTGGCTTCTGACAATGAGCATAGACCATGCCAGCTTGTAGACCCTCAGGTACAGAAGTCCTGATACAAAAATTGAGAACTTTCAGAGTCACTCTCTTGGGAAAAATAAGTAATTAAAACTCAAAGTGCAGGGAAATGGATGGACCTAGAAGGTATCATGTTAAGCAAGGCAAGACAACCTCAGAGGTAGTGTTTTCTCTCATATGCAGAAGCTAGAGCTAACATACACTGGGCTGTGATGAACTATACATGACTTTGGTCTCGCTATGAGTACCTAAGTACCTAAAGGAGGAGAAACACAAAGGTGCAATGCCTGTGTGCCTCTATATATCACTTTACAGTAACAGCAACAAACTTAAAAAGGAAACACCTTGACATTCACACAAACAAGAACAAAATCCTCTAAGTAAGAGCAGGAGTCTCAGAATGCAGGAGATGGACAAATGTCTGATCTGAACTTGAACTACAAACCTCGGACATCAAGTTGCTCTTTTCTACAGTACAATCCTGCCTCTCCCTGTGATACTTCTAGAAGGATCCCCTCTCACCTGAGGTCCCTCCTGGTACATGCTTTTCTCTCTTATCCCCCCTTTTTTATTTTACATTATTATTCTTCAAGTTTATCTTATTTTGCAACACTAAGGATTGAGTCCAGAGTCCCCATGTCCTTGGCTACTTCTCTATCATGGAGATATACTTCCCGCCTCTGCTTCATATACCTTTAAGCACCACAAAGAGAGTGGTTTTAGTCACCAATACATTGTTCAATAATCTGGTACAGAGTTACGCCAGCATGGCTTCCTCACCAGTACCTCTTAGCCCCTAATCACAGCGTCCTTGACTCCACCAGCCTCTTACTCGGCCTCCCAGGCTGCGGTGTCTCCCTCGCTGGGAGAATCTCAAGAGCAAGCAGGGGGTCAGATGTGCTGAGTGCAGATCTAGGGACTTCTTGCGGAGTTGCTCATCCCTCATCAGGATGCAGAGGGAGACAGGTACATGGATATTCCTTCACCTAGGCCCTCCAAGTCCCACTGTGTCTTTCAGCATGTGGTGGACAAAGACGGAAAGACCTCCATGAGGCGGCCCCATCACTGACAAAAAAAAACCCCATGCCACAAACCCATACCCAAACCCAAACCCACACCAGGCAGAAACAACTTCATCTTTCACAGGGATCTGCCCAGAGTCAACACCATTGGCCTTCCAACAGCAGGGGAATACTTCCTCAGTTTACCCTAATTCCATTTGTTACTCAGTGGAGACAACACCACGGCTGTGTTTCTGTCAGTATTGGGACCAACACCTAAACCATTCACACATCTTCCCATTCTCCATTTAATTCTAGCTCCTCTGGGAAGTGAGTTATGTGCAGGTTCGATACTGATTCTGCCCTTGTAAGGGAGGGAGATTGTTGGAGAATATACCTTTCTATGATGATTGGTACAAGAGATGCTTGGCATTCTTGATGTTAGAATGTGTGATTCTACACTATAACATAACTTGGGAATGTGATGACTCAAGTCTAAAAATTCCTGCTTTTTTTTTGGCAGTCTTGGAGCTTGGAACTCAGGGCCTGAGCACTGTCCTGGGCTTTCTCAAGGCTAGAGCTTTGCCACTTGAGCCACAGCACTACTTTTGGCTTTTTCCATGTATGTGGTACTGGGAAATCGAACCCATGTCTTCATGCATGCACTCTACCACTAGACCAAACTCCTGGCTGAGTTGTGTTCTTTTTCATGTACACTTTGTGTGGGTCTGTGTGAACACATATGTCTCAATGTGATTGTCTCTACACGTGTTTATGTTTTCTTGCGAATAGTATTGAAGTGTATTTTTAATCACATCCTTTGGTTGTCTAATATTTTTTAATTTTAATTAATTACTTTATTGTTGGGGTGCTGTACACAGGGGTTACAGTTACATTTATCAGGTAGTGGGTATATTACTTCTTAACATTGTTGCCCCTTCTCATGTTTTTCTCCCACTTTCCCTCCCCCTACTGCTTCCCACTCATCTTGTTTTTCACTTACCTTTTGGTTGTCTAATATTTTGCGTTAGTGACAAGTGATTGTCAGCCCCTGGGGCTTACAGCTAATACAGGCATTCTGGGCATGAACTCCTGACAAATCAGAGGATGCAGATACTAGAATAGTCCCCAGGGAAAGGTGAGGAGCTGGGAAAACTCTGACAGCAAGTTGGCTTGTCCAGGACAACTCACCTGCTAAGGCACTTGGAGTGGGCTTGAATCCTCTTCAGCTTCCCTGAAAGTCTGAGACTGGCTGCAGGTAGGCCTGCACAGAAGTAGCATGTTCGTGGACTGTGTCCTCTTAAAATCAAGAGGTTCCATCACAAGAACAGACTCAGGAATTGGAACTAGGAGCTAACTTCATTTCTTTCTTTGTCAGTTGTGGGGCTTGAATTCAGGGCCTGTCAGGTGCTGACCCTGAGTTCTGCAGTTCAAGGCCAATGTTTTACCACTTTGAGCCCCAGCACTACTTCCGGTTTTCTGGTGGCTCATTGGAGATGAATAATCTCATGGACCTTTGTGCCCAGGCTGACTTTGAACCACTATCCTTAGATCTCAGCCTCCTGTGTAGCTAGAATGACAGGTGTGAGCCACCAGCACTCTGCTTTGACTTTCTTGACAGAAGACCAAACTGAACTTAGAACCCAGGTAGCTAGGCAGACACGTTCCAAAGCCAACATCAGTTCAAGAGACAGTGGAGAAAGTAGGATGTTCTACTACTGTCTCCCAAGATGAGTCATTCACAGTAGATACTTAGGATTTTCTGAGAGTACATGTGTACATGAAGTAAATGTTTGCACTGTGGTGTGTGTTGGCTTGATGGTGGTAAACATTTCACAGAGTACTCCTTCAAAATATACAGTTTAATGGGTCAGCCTGAACCAAAGATTCAAAACTTTTAAATTAAATTTAGACTTTTATAAATTATTATTTGAGAATTAGTTTAGAAAATGTGTCTAACAGGAATCTTCAGTCATAATCACAATAAAATGCATGCTTTAGGTTAAATTTTTCTTCCAGTGTTATTACAACTATGAAATAGCACTAACATTTCTAGTAGATGTTTGAAAAAGAAAAAGTTCCTCAAGAATAATAAACTGTTAAGGTTATTGGTGATTCTTCATTTGCTAACAATGACACTGCTTTCAAATATATCAATTCAATACAAAGTTCCCATGCTATAATACAAGATTTACCTAAACATCAGGCAGGCTTTATGATTAACAAAATTATGTTTTTGATAAATTAACACTTCTAATGTATTAAATGAACACCAGAAATACTTGTTCCGTAGAATATTTTTGAGTTTCCTAATGTTTTGATATTGTATAAAGAAACTTTTCTCAAATGAAATCCTGCCAAGATTCTTTTTTTTTTTTTTGTCAATCCTGGGGCTTGAATTCAGGGCCTGAGCCCTGTCCTTGGGCTTTCTGAAGGATAGTGCTCTGTCACTTGAGCCACAGCACCGCTTTCAGCTATGGTACCAAGAAATCGAGGACAGGGTTTCATGCATGCTAGGTGAGCACTCTACCACTAGGCCATGCTCCCAGCCCCATTATTTCCTTTTTTTTTTTTCCCTGTCGGTCGTGGGGCTTGAGCTCTGGGTTTGGGCACTGTCACTGAGCTCTTTTTTTAGCTCAAGGTTAGAGCTCTACCGCTTGAGTCACAGGGCCACTTCCAAGGTGAATTCTTTCTCTCCTGCTCTTCTCCTAAGGTGTTTTTGCTGTGAGTTTTATCTTCATTCGTCTTTTTCTGCTGGAACAGAACACCAGAGGCAGAGGATTACTGGCGTCCATGTGGGGCTGGCCTTCCTGCTGCAGGAGGATAAGGGACGCCAGGCTGGCTCTGCCCTGTCTCGACAGGCGCACTGCACCATCACTTTCTCTGCGGTGGGGTTTCAGAAGTTTTGGTTTGAACTCAAGGCCTGGGCCCGGTCCCTGCGCCTTTAGTGGTTGACCGGTAGCGCCCTTCCACGTTAGCTGCAGCTCCCCTTCTGGCTGAGTGGACGTGGGTCTCATGGGATTTCCCTGCCCTGGCTGGCTTCGAACCTCTGTTCTGCAGTTCTCAGGCACCTGAGTGAGTGGGAATCCCGGGTGTGATTCATGGATATGGATGCTGACGTGATTCTTGTCGGTTCTGGGACTTGAACTCCGGGCCTGGGCGCCTTCCGGAAGCTCTGCAGCTCAAGGCTGGGCCACTTCCGGTTTCCTGGGGTTTCCTGGGGTTTTCCTGGGGTTTCCTGGGGTCAGAGTCTCACAGACTTTCCTACCCCGGGTTGCCTTCGAACCGCGGTCCTCCAGTCCCAGCCTCCGGAGCCGCCAGCGCCTGCAGTGACTTCCAGGCCTGGGGCTCAAGGAGTCGTCCCCCCCGTTGGCCCCATCGGGGATATCGCGAGATTTCACACGTGAAGTCGGAGAGGCGGGAATCGGCGAAATCGCTGAGTCATCCCGGCCTTCCTCGGCCGGCCGGGGCTGCGCGAGGCGGCGGCTGCGGCGGCGGTGGCGGCGGACACCGGGGGAAGACGCGGCGCGAGGACGCGCGGCGCGAGGAGGCGCGGGCGGGAGCGAAGGTAAACACTCACCCGGCTGGCGGGCGGGCGGCCCCGGCTCCCTCCCGGCTCCCTCCCGGCCCTGCCGGCCCAGGGCGCCGCCCACCTCCCTCCGACTGCGGGCCCGGGGGCCGCGCGAGGCCCGGGCGGCTCGGGCCTCCCGCCAGGGGCGGAGCGCACCGAGCCGGGGTCTAGGCCTATGGGGCCTGGCTGCCGAGAGCAGGGGTGGGCGGCAGGGGGTGGGTGTGTGGGGGGTGGGTGGGTGGCGGACGCCAGGGCGGGACTCGGGGCCTTCGGGGGAGGGGGTCGCAGTCTGGGGCGCCAAGGCCTGGGGCGCCCGGTCACTAAAGAGAAGTGGCTAAGCTTTGGGCACCAGAAAAACAAAACAATAAAAGATGGAATGAGTGTGGTGTGAGGCCCCCCTCCCCCTCCCCCGTAGTCCAAAACCACACAAGAAGGGAGGAGGGAGGGGGGAAGGGGGTGCATCCCACCCACTCGAGGCTGAGCCCTGAGGATCCTCTCTTCCCTCTCCACGCCCCCCTCCAGGAAGGTTCCCTGAGACTCCTCCAGTGACCCTCCAGAAATCTGGAAGTGGAGTTGTGGCTCCCTGAGGGGGAAAAAAAAAACAAAAAAACAAACCAAAGCAAATTCCTCAAGTAGGATGCCCTAGGCCTCACTGTCAAGCACCTATACTAATCCAAAAGAAATGCACTGTGCATTCACAGACTGTGAGACCAAAAGGAGGATATTCAAAAGGGGAGGTGAAATACCTGTGTGCTTCTGATTTTTACAAAATGATACCGTCAACATGCAAAATGAACTGAGAGGACAAAGTGGAGTCCACAGTACTCAATTTCTCCAAGCAATATATTGCTTCAAAATTACATGTATGAAAACCCAGTCTCCCTGACTTTGTGTGTGCGTGTGTGTGTGTGTGTGTTGGTGGGTTCTGGCCTTAGCTCAGGGATTGGGCACTGTCCCTGAACATTTTTTTTTTTTTTTGGGTGGGTCATGGGGCTTGAAGTTGGCATGGGCACTGTGCCTCAGATCTTCAGCTCAAGGCTACTGCCCTAACCTTGAGCCAAGCATCACTTCCCATTTTTCTAGAGGTTAATTGGAGATAAGAGTCTCAGGTTCTTTTGTGCCTGGGCTGGCTTTGAACCTTGACTCTCACATCTCAGCCTCCTGAGTAGCTAAGATTACAGGTGTGAGCCACCCTGGCTTGTCCCTGAACATTTTTACTCAGGACTAGCACTCTTCAGGTTGAAAAGAGTCTTATTTTCCTGGTGTCAAACCATGCTCCTTAGATCTCAGCCTTCTGAACAGCTAGGAGTGCAGGCCTGAGCCACCGTTGACCAGCTATGTCTACTTGCTTTCTGATTACTGCTCTTACACTTGTGCTGAAGCTGTGGACTGACAGGACAGGGCCTCTGGTAAAGGAAGCATTATAAAACTTGATTCCAATCTGAGTGTGGCCAGTGTGTACAGAAGACAGCATCAGGTAAGATGTCTTCTAATCATTTCCAGTTCACCACTGTCCTTGGTACTGAAGAGTTTGAAGAACTCTGAATTCTGACACACTTTGCAGGGAAAGCAGAAATAGGAGCAGCCTTTATTTTCTTAGATGCTGCATTTCCCTCCAAGAGCATTTTGTGCAAGTCTGTCTAGGTCCTCTTACAAGGAGCATTCTAGTTAACCGGAGACCCCTCTCACAAAGTGAGGTCATTTTTACAACATGTGCTTAGGGATGTCAAGCACTCAAGAGCTGACTGACAGGTCTGTGGACACAGGTTTTCAGTTTTATAAACTGGGTTAATGTGTCATTAACTTTCGGATTATGCATCATCAATTCCTGGCATGTTAGGTGTGACATGTTGGCTTTGCATGGTCAGATCTTGCATTCAGTGTGTTTAGCTCCCTGACTAAATGTACATCATATACAGTTGCTATTTTGACATTGTTGTAGGTACCTATTTTTTTTTTAACTTTAACTAATTGTAGTGGAACTTAAGGTCTGTTACTCACTAGGTAAGTGTTTTACACTAGAGACATGCCCTCATGTTTTCCAGATAGTGGATGTTTTTGCCTGAGACAGCCTTGGTACATGATACATTCACATCCACCTTTTAAGCAGCTTAGAGTACAGATGTGAAGTATAATGTCCAGCTGGGATTCTTTGTTTTCTTTCTGCCTTGGAAGTATTAGAGTTTGGTCTAGAGCTTGTGCTTGCTAGACAGGTAATCTGCTGAGCCTACTTATGTACTATTCTTGTGTTAAAGTCTTAATGTTTGCTGTAGCCAAGAAGGAAACAGTGTGGGCCATGCCGCATTATCATTCCCTTGTTCTTATCAAATACAGAAGAACATCTCAGTTTAGAAAACTTGAAACCTAATATGTACTAACATTGAAAATATTTTCATAGCTAATATGATATCAAATTGGGAAATCCTACATATGAAGTTTTATTTTTATGCCTAGAATTATTTAAAATACCAAATAAACCAAATGGATTGCCTTTGTACAGGTAATCTGTACTAGAAAATTTTAAATGTTATATAAAAGATCCGAGTATCTGTATGTGAAGTGTACATAAAACATTCATGTGTTTGGCATTTTGGGAATCAGACTAATCAGAATACTAACTAATACATAAGGCACATATCTCAAAATTGAAAAATACACAAAGCCCAAGCCTTCCTAGTGCTGGGAATTTTTGAGAAGTACAGTCTCACCCCTTTCTCCACAAAAAGGCTGTGCCAGCTTTTAAGCTCCTTGGTATTCACTTTTCAGGAAGGCTAGAATTAGTATGATCAATGTGGGTTATGAGGCAGGGGTAGTGATTATTTTGCTTCCTTCAGCTCTGGGCCAGATGTTGGTCCTGTTGTCGGGAGAGGCACAGATGTGGTTTTGTGGCCACAGAATTTAGAAGGTATTTTTCTCAGACCGAATTTCCCATGCTGTTTCCTGACCAATGGTACTGGTCCTGGATTGATCTGTCTGGAGGGTGGAAGAAAATGTTGCTCGTGCTCAGCCTGAGAAGGTTACCTAAGTGCCTGCATGTTTCCCCAGCATTTTTTTCCCCAACAGAGTCATCAGGATGAGTACATGTGGCCCACCGAGCCTCTTGGAGCTGGCTGTACAGAGCCTGCTGAAGGATGATGCATTGGTCATTGCTGCTCTGGAAGAGCTGCCGGTAGAGCTCTTCCCACCTCTGTTCACGGCAGCCTATACTGGGAGACACAGTGAGAGTGTGAAGAGGATTGTGCAGGCCTGGCCCTTCGCCTGCCTCCCTCTGGGGACCCTGGTGAAGAAAGGGCAGCCACACCAGGAGAACTTCCAAGCTGTACTCAGTGGGCTCGATGCCCTGCTTGCTGAAGACATTTGCCCTAGGTGAGAAGGACCCAGTCACCTGCAAGTCCTGGGAGTCTCACATGATGCAGTGAGAGTCTGAGGCCTTTAGAGCGGAGATTAGGTAGTGCTAGTAAAAAAACAATTGCTGGTGTCTCCTCAGAATGAGCCACCATATAATGCACAGTTGACTGAAGGAATATGTCTGCATTCCTTCCCAGTGTCACTTAAAGGTATGGGAAATAGATCCTAAGAGCACTTACATAGCTCTTCTGAGGCCTTTATGATCAGTAACACAAAGTTAAACATACGAGTAGAAGAACAGATAGATAATAAATGGATAGACAACAGAGACAGCCCTAAGAGAGAAAAATTCAGAGGAAAAAGCAAGATCCCAGGAGAGAAGGGAGGCAGCAGCTGATACCTGGGTTTTAGGTTTCATGTTTATATTTGACCTTTACCTTCATTCTGAGACTACTCTTTTTATTTTTAGTTAATCATCTTTTTTATCCACAGGCAGCGGAAACTGCAAGTACTGGATCTATGTCAGAAAACTATATGGTCTGGTAGCACAGATGGTATGTGCTCACTGTCCCAGACCATCCTGCCATTGATGAAGGTAAACGTGGATGGATCCAGTATGGGAGCGAAAGAGCCCAGGGCTCCTCTGAAGGTGTTCATTGATCTCTACCTCAGTATTGGCAGCCATGATGAATGGCTCACTTCTCTTATTGAAAAGACTAAGCAGTGGAAAGGTGCACTACACTTATACTGTAACAAGCTGAGAATTTTTGCACTGTCTGTGCAAAATATGAAGGTCTTGAAAATGGTAAGGCTGTATTGTGTCCAGGACTTGGAACTGATCTGTAACTGGAAATTATCAGTCCTGGGGAAGCTTCTTTCTCTTCTGCCATACATGGGTAAACTGCATAGACTCTTCCTGTCTCAGACACCGATGTCCCAGTGTAGCTCCTGGGAGGAGGAGGAGCAGTTTGTGGAGACGTTCAGCTCTCAGTTGCTTAGTCTGCATCACCTCCAGGAGCTTCATTTGGAATCTATCAGCTCCCTTGAAGGCTCCTTGTGCGTTCTGCTCAGGTGAGGGATATTACATTTCCTCTGTAGAATAGGACAAATCTGTATTCATTTTAGGAAGAATAAAGCATCTTTGCTCTGTGACACCCACAATTAGTGTGTCCTGAATGTCAGCATTTGTCTTGTTCCCAAGTGTGGTATCTGTCCAAACAGTTTAGAGGCAATCTTTGTCCCTTTTGTATTAGAATTTTACAGTTGCACAGATTGGGTACAATTATCTTAAATTATGTAGAAAAGTATTTTATTTTGGCTCACAGATCTTGTTGATGTCCAGTGGAAAACATCCAGTGATAGTTTCTGTTCTGGTAAACTACTAGAATAAAAGGGTTTTTGTGGTCCAGAGACTGTATATGCTCAAACAATGTAATGACACTGCATGAGGTAGTTTACACCTGTAATTCTAGCATTTGCAAGGCTTCCCAGAATTTTGTCTTTGAGATAGTGATTTTTTTTTTTGCCAG
The DNA here is from genome assembly GCF_031878675.1 of Megascapheus bottae. Lineage (NCBI taxonomy): Eukaryota > Metazoa > Chordata > Mammalia > Rodentia > Geomyidae > Megascapheus > Megascapheus bottae. The sequence goes on along the minus strand of NC_143538.1, from coordinate 57,251 downwards.
TCCTGGGCTGAGCTCAGGACCTGAGCACTGTTCTTTGGGTTTTCAAGGCTAGAGCTCTACCACTTGAGCCACAGCACCACTTCTGGCTTTTTTTCTATGTATATGGTAACTGAAGACTCGAACCTGGGTCTTCGTGCATGCTAGACAAGCACTCTACCAATAGGCCAAACTCCTGGCCCTACATAGTGATTCTTACACACGTGCACACGCGGAGAGTGAGACAGAGAGAATTAGACAAACCAGACTTTATAAAGGATTTCTTCTTTAGACAGCCCATTGATAAATTGATCCAATGATTATAACAGTACAGTCTTAACACTCTTCACAGTTCTACTTAATGTCTTTTATCATCATGGGGATCCAATTTCAACATGAATTTGCACTTATGTGAGAGAGTATATATGAAATAGGTGATTCTAGAAATGAAGGGGAATGAGGAATTGTAAACAGTAATAGGTGGTTAAGTGATAATAAAGTCTGAAGTTGATCTCTGCAGCTGGCAGACGTTTTGAGGGCTTTGTACCTCCTGTGCTTGTACTTTGTAGAAGGATATTTTAGTAGCTTCATATACCAGGTGATATAGGTGTCTTGGCCAACACAGTTGTTGGAAGAAAGCCTGATTTGTGTTTAGTTGTTGCTGCTGCTGCTGCTGATCCTCTTTTCATCTTTGTGTTTAGCTGCTGTGTCGTCTTTATCTTCTGATGCTGCTTCTGCTTTTTTACTTTAAGAAATTATTTTTTCTCCAGGTTATTAATTGAAGGCATGTATATTTATGTCTCTGAATCTAATGTCCTTCTTTTCTTGAGACTTAGGCTCAGATTCTTTTCTGCATAATTCCTGTGGTCCTTTTACCTTAATCTGTGTTTGCTTTGTTCTCCTCAGTAGATAAGAGAAGAGAATGGGTGAGATCTTATTCACTTGACCCAGTCCCACAGAAAGGTTAACAATGTAGAAAGGACTATATGTACATTGGCCTTAATGGAAGACCTCTTCACAGTATGACAGCCTGAAGATTGGGCGACAATCTTCAGACACCTTGGGGTTTTTCTTTGCTCCACTGGGTGTATTGAGTCATGAGTTCTCCTCATTGGCCACTACCCATTACCATCAGTCCCCAGCACTGACTATTGTGTCTGTCCACAGGTGCCTGAGGAGCCCCTTGAAGATCCTCTCTCTCACCAATTGTCTGCTTCTGGAATCAGACTTGATGAATCTGTCCAAGTGCCCCAATACAAGACAGCTAAGGGGACTATGTCTAAATAGGGTCATCCTGATGGACATAAGTTCTGAGACTCTGGAAGCACTGCTAGAAAATGTCTCAAGCACCCTCCAGGTCCTAAGCCTAGAGGAATGTGGGATCATGAACCTCCAGCTCACTGCCATTCTGCCTGCCTTGAGACACTGTTCCCAGCTCACAACCTTTTGCTTTTCTGGGAATCCCATCTCCATAAATGTGCTGTTGAGAGTCCTGCGCCACACCATTGGATTGACTAGATTAAGACGTGTGCGATACCCTGCACCACTGGAGTTTTACGAGCATGTTGGAGATGGGTTGCTTGCCACCCTACAAGCCAAGCTGATGCAAATGCTACAAGAGTTGGGAAGGTCAGACATGGAGTGGCTCAGGGGCAAACCCTGTCCTCATCGTGAGTGGCCCTTCAGTGACCTGTGGCCCATGCCCTGGTAGCATCCACACAGGTAAGTAGCCACATCCACAGCCTTGTTCTGGGCAAGTGGACACTGAAGCCCACAAATTGCAGAAGCCCCAGTCACAAAGAACTACTCATGGTAAGCAGACGGAAGTTAGACATTGACTTGGGGCAGTTTGGTCATTGTCAAAAATATCTTGAATAGTTACAAATGAGACTATGAAACTTTAGAGGGGTAGGGAAGGATGCAAGAATTGTCCCTGCATTGATGAATGTAAGAAATAGCCACAATTAAAGGAACTTTAGTATAAATTATTTGGTATGCTGTGTGATATGTGAATCTGCTTTTGTAACTTAGAAGTTGGATACTTTCTAAAGTTAAGAGTTAGAAGAATTTACTGAGAAAAGATTAGTAGAAACCTATTTATTAGGCCACTATAAAAGCATATTACTGCTGTTGCTAGTGCTGCTTCTGCTGCTGATGTGGGAAAGGTACCAATGTAGGGTTGGCAACAGGCTTTTATGGGGTTATGGAGTTCTCTGCTCTTTGTTTTTTTCTTGGAGAATAGTTTGAATTCTCATCAAATTGGTGCTTCTGCATCTCATGGGGGGCCATTTCAGGTGCTTGTGTTACCTCCACATTCTACCTTGACCTGGGTATCAATCTGACTGTCTGCTATATCTCCTTAAGGGGAGACAGTCTTTCACATACCCTCTTCCTGAAGAGAAGAATGAATCCAGTCTTGGATTTAGTGCTGTGGTTATCTCTTTTTTTTTTTTGCCAGTCCTGGGCTTGAGCTCAGGGCCTGAGCCCTATCCTTGGACTTTCTCAAGGCTAGCACTCTACTACTTGAGCCTCAGCACCATTTCCGGCTTTTGTCTATGTATGTGGTACCAAGGAATCGAACCTGGGTCTTTGTGCATGCTAGGCTAGCACTTTAACCACTAGGCCAAACTCCTGGCCCTAGTGCTGTGGTTATCTCATCTTAGATTTACTCAGAGCTGGTAGGCTTATAGATATGTCCTAACCTACTATCCAACACATGAATATGGAGCAGTTCACCAAGCTACATCAAGCTCTGATAGGTTTTGGAATAGAATATTATGGCATTATATGCGCTCCATGGAACTAAGAGGCACTGGAGGGTCAGACAGTATGGATGGTATCCTTAAACCTCTAGCCTAGTGCATGCAGAAAGAACTCTGAGTAAGAAGTTAATAAAGTGAGTTCTAGTGTCAAAAAGGAATAAAGTAGGTAGGAGTTCAGTCACTTGAAGAAATGAGGCCAGGATCTCTGACCAGATAGTTTCTTTTGAGCTTCATCAGAGACTTGATAGGTTAATTTATGAGTGTTCTTTGAGCTTGACCTGAAATTTAGCACCAAGGCAGCAGTCTTTCCCAAGCAAAGCACAGGTTTCCCTCTGGGTGGCAGTAGCCATATCTAAAAACTCTTCCATTTCTAATACTTCAACAAGTAGAGAATTGATAAGTTTTGTATACTAGTGAGCAGTTTGAGCTATTTGCTATTTGAAGAGACAAGTTTTTATAGATTAAAGAGGAAAATAGTTACATCAGAAATATGGAAAAATAGAAAACACAAACTTACAGTAGTGTTCATTGGATAGACTTTTCTGGTTTAGTATTTGTTTTTGTTTTTGTTTTTTTTCGGTTGGTCATGTTACTTAAACTCTGGGCCCGGGTGCTGTTCCTGAACTCTTCAGCTCAAGGCTACCACCCTACCCCTTGAGCTACAGCTTCACTTCCTGTTTTCTAGTGATTAATTGGAGATAAGAATCTCACATTCTTTAGTGCCCAGGCTGGCTTTGAACTGTGATCTTCAGATCTCAGCCTCCTGAGTAGCTGGATTACAGGCATGAGCCACAATGCTAGGCTTCTGTTCTTAATATGAATGCCCATACAAGGCCACTCTCACAAAACAAGCGATCACTTGATTAAATTTGTGCTATGTTTTGGAGAGAGATAAAATGTCTTTCTCAACTGGGTCTTTAGCCAGCAGCCTCAGTGTCTGACGAGGGTAAAATGCTTTCTTTTGGATCAGAGGACAAGATGGTCGTGTCAGTACAGAGGCAGAGTGAAGTGCTTTCCAGGGGAAAGAAGACAAGGAGAGGTGTTTAATTTCTTGGGAATTGAGTTGTATTAGAGAGTCAGGGGAATATGTGCTGAAACCGTGGAGTTTTAAACATAGACATTAAATGTTCCAGGCAGACTTATGAAATCTGTGGAAGGCAAAGTTCACACAGGAAAGGGGGCGGGATGGCTCTGAAGTGCTGGATAAGCAGGTAGAGCTTAAGGGAAAGGTAAGTGCCTGTGAGGAACTGGAAGCAAGGAAAGGATTCTGGGGAATGGTGATTACCACTGAGGAAATGGAAGGAGGATGGTGAGAAACCATCATGGATCATGAAGTTTGGGTAAAGGAGACATGAGAACATGGAGAATATCAAGGTAGTCTTTTGTTTTAGGGGATGAGAGACCAGGTATATTTGACATCCTTCTTGTAGGTCTTGAACTTAGACACATGGAAGTCTGGAGTTACAGAAACTTATCCCCTGTATTGGAACTATGGCAGAAAATATGAAGTAGTAAAATGCTGCTATGAATTAAGTGTTGGATTGAAGTGGAAATTTCTTTTCTTTTCTTTTTTTCTTTTTGTTTTCTTTTTTGCCAGTCTTGGGCTCAGGGCCTGAGCACTGTCCTTGGATTTTGTCAAGGCTTAGCACTCTACCACTTGAGCCTCAGCACCACTTCCAGCTTTTTTCTATGTATGTGGTACCGAGGAATCGAACCTGGGTGTTCGTGCATGCTAGACAAGCACTCTACCACTAGGCCAAACTCCCTGCCCTGAAGTGGAAATTTCTACAGCCACTTTCATTGAAGGTCCCTGCAGAAAGCAAGCTAAAGGAAATTATCAAGCATTTGTAGACCATACATACTTCTCCATTGTGTGGTTTGTAAACTGGTTAGGCTACATTGCAAAGACAAATGTTTCTTTTTAGGCATTTGTTGAAAAATTCAATTCAGAGATGAGTCTTAGGGGATGTATATGGCTTACTTTATTTTAGTGAAGAAGTTTCTGATGCCCTTACATCTTTGCATTATCCTACTAGGCGAAAAATGGTCCCCAACATCTGTAAATGTTAGACCCAGGGTGCTGATTCTTATTGGGTGTCGCTCTTAGAGGGAATCTAAAAATCAAGATATATGCTCAGGAATAAGGTGAACCATTGAGTGCTTCTTTCAGGACTGAGAATACCACTGATGGTTACATATTGTGTGCAGTGCTGACTAGGCCTGAACAGAAAAGGGGTGGGAAAATTAGGCACAAGGCCTGGCACCCAGACTCCTTTCACAGGGCAAAAATGTTAGTATGGATAATGTCAAATAGTCCCACCAATTCCTGGCACAGCCACAAATGTCTGTCTTCTACCCAACTTTGTCAGCTTTTTTGTTTGTTTGTTTGTTTGTTTTTGTTGGTCATAGGGCTTAAACTCTGGGCCTGGGCACTGTCCCTGAGCTCTTCAGCTCAAGGGTAGCCTTCTACTTCTTGAGCTACAATGTCATTTCCAGTTTTCTGGTGGTTAATTGGAGGTAAAAAAGTTTTTTTTTTGCCAGTCCTGGGCCTTGAACTCAGAGCTTGAACATCTGAACATTGTCCTTGGACTTTTCTCTGGCTTTTTCTGTGTGTTGGTACCCAGGAATCGAACCCAGGTCTTTGTGCATCGCTAGGCAAATACTCTACCACGAGGCCAAATCTTGTCCAACTTTGTCAACTTATATCTCAGCCTGATCCAGAACAGTCTAAAGAATACACTGGAAATTTTCACTGCCACTTTCATAGAAAGTTTCTGCAGAAAACAAGGTAAAGGAAGTTATCAAGTAGTTGTAGACCAGGCAGACAGTCCAGGCCATCCTGTGGAACAAAGTTTCTAACACATAGCAGTGACATCTATAGCTACTGTAAATTAATTTAAAACAATAACAACAAGAAGACACTGCTGAGCTCTATACATATAGGTTCATCTAGATGTGAAGCCAGCCAAGATGGGGGTAGTGTGTGTGGGGGGGGTGTGCTATGCCTTTAGTGGAATCCTCTAATATGCTTGTACCATGGGAGGTAGCCATCTGAATGTCTTTCCAGGAGAGTGACAAACATGAAGGGTAAACCTTCCTCACCACCATAACAAAGCAGCAGTTCCACACCTGATTGCTGGGTTTGACAACTCTTGTACAAAGTCCAGGTGCAAAAGGGCCAGGAAACTGTTATCAGACCAGCCATGGGATACATTCTACATTGATCGCTGCTTGTGATACTCAGAAATGTGAGAAGCAAGAGAGGACGGGCTGGACATAGAAATGAGGCTTTAGGACACTGACTCTGGATAGCCTGTGCTCCTTGTGAACAGCCCAGGATTGTTCTCTGGCTCTTACATGTCCCTCTGACTATTGAGATTGTTTAAGCTGTAGAAATTTAGGTTAGAGAAGAAGATGGACAATTACTTCTTTGATAATGTCCTTTAAATAGGTTTAGATCACATCCTTGAGGTAAGCAAAGAGAAAGATGAAGGTAGTTTACTTACGAAAAGAATTTGCACCCACCTGACACAGCCACTGAAACATTTTAAAACATCTCACACTTAAATAGATAACACACTGAATTACTTCCCTCAAAACTGCCTCCGCAATATAACCAACTTCTGTAGGGAAATGCTTGTTTACTGCCCTCATCAGATCTGATTCTCAGGACCTTCATAAGCCTTCACACATTGCATTGCTGTCCAGGAAGCCCTGTAGTACGAAGAAATAAACAAGGTATTAGGATTTGTGAAGGAGACCAAATAAATCTGAAGTGTGTTCAAAGTCTTTTAAGTGTTTGGAGCTTGCAAACCTCCAGATGGGAGCAGAGCTGGAGTTAAAAAACTATGGTGACTTCTCTAACTAGTTCTTTTTTCAGCTAAGGTTACACTTAGGACCCCAAAAACTATTTTTACATGGGAATGTCATCTGGCCAGGAGCCCAGACAATGATTTTTAACCCCATGTGAGTGTGGACAGAAGTCTGGCCTAGTCAGAATGTAAGGAGTCAAGACTGGAAATGGGGATGGCCCAAAGGAGAGCTGTGATAAGGCAGCTTTTGACACTGAGGAGTTATGGGTTTACCAGGGTAAGGCTCGGCATTTTCTTCAGAGTCATCTGAACCTGCAGGGGTGTGGAAGTCATTCCTTTCTGTGTCCCCTTACTTCTCTAAGCCTTCCCAAGGAACTCCATAAGTATAACTAAGGCCTGGAACCTTTCTGAAGCTCTGGACAGAAATAGCTTTGAGTTTTCATCGTGACAGTGCACTCCATGTGTGATTAGCTTCCAGGTATGAAAGTGAGTTTGGTGGGAGGGACTCCAGGCTCTATGATCTGAGAGGCCACCTGCCTACCACAGAGAGCAAATATGAGCTCTTGGCCCTGCTCAAATGGAAACACTCCAGGCAATAAACTTAGTGTCTTGGAAGGGTCTTGGCCTTTGAGATCCTACAACTAGACCTGGGTGAGTTTTGCATGCCTGCATTTGGAGATGCACAGAAACGGAGCTATGATCCTGATTTTGAGACCTGAAAAAGAAAAGAGAAACAACAGGGATTGGGGATTTAGCTCAAGGAAAGAGCAGTTGTCTGGCAGGTGAAAGGCTTGAGTTCAGCCCTCACCTCTACAAACAACAAAACCAAAATGTAACAACATCAGAAACAGATAGTCTGTCCCAGTCCATGGTTCGGTTAGCCCATCTCTAGAGTCCAGCTATTAAAACATGGACTTGTTCCTCAAAGCACCAGAGGTTTCCCCTGTGACAAAAGAACTTGATCCTTGAATCCCAGGCAAAGAAATTGAATCTACTGTCCTGTAGTGACTGTCTGTCTCTGTTTTCTGCTTTTTTTTTTTTTTTGCCAGTCCTGGGGCTGTCTCTGTTTTCTGCTTTTTTTTTTTTGCCAGTCCTGGGGCTTGAACTCAGGGCCTGAGCACTGTCCAGGGGCTTTCTCAAGGCTAGTGATCTACCAGTTGAGCCATAGCAGTTTCCAGTTTTTTCTATGTACATGGTACGGAGGAATCGAACCCTGGTCTTTGTGCGTGCTAGGCAAGAATTCTACCAGTAGGCCAAATTCCCAGCCCCTTAAACCAACTTTTTTTTTAATTAAAGAATTTATTAACATGGATTTTTACATCACAATGACAAATGCCATCTCATCTATCATTATGTAACTATAAGGATATTGGTTCACAAATGAATCATGATGTCCCAAATACCATCTGTTGTTCAAAATATGAGGTTAAAATAGGTTGTGATAGAAAGAGGAGCTTGAGCCAGGCATGGTGGCGGTGGCTCACGCCTGTAATCCTAGCTACTCAGGAGGCTGAGAGGTGAGGATCAAGGTTCAAAGCCAGCCTGGGCACAAAAGGACCTGAGACTCTTATCTTCAAATAACCTCTAGAAAACAGGGAAGTGGGGCTTGGTTCAAGAGTAGGGTGGTGGTCTTGAGCTGAAGAACTCAGGGACAGCACCCAGGCCCAGGGGTAGGGTGGTAGCCTTGAGCTGAAGAGCTCTGGGACAGGCCCAGACCGAGTTCAAGCCCCACGACCCACAAAAAAAAAAAAAAGGAAATGGGAGCTTGATGTAGTAATAATTTGTAATGTCATAACTGATTTGTAATGTCACAATGAATGGTGATGCCACAAGGTTCCTGAGGGCACAATGGGTTTTTGATATTACAATGACAATTGTGGTCTCAACAACCATTATATCACTATGAGGATATGAGTTTATGAGTGGATTGTGATGTCTCAAAGGCCATGTGATGACCTGAATATTAGGAGGTGAAACTAGGTTTCTGATGTCAAAATGAGAAAGTCATGTTAGTATAGTTTTGCAAACTCACAATATTAAGTCATAATAGATTTGGAATGTCACAATGAGTTGGTGGTGTCACTATAAGCTGGTGATGTCACAATGGTGATATCACACTGGGTTTTTGGTATCACAATGGGATTGTGATGTCATAATGACAAAGTGATATCACAGTGCTATATCATAACTAGTTTGTGATGTCATGAGGAGTTGGTGTTGTTGCAAAGAGTTGGCAGTGTCCCAATTGTGATGTCACAGTAGGTTGTTGATATTACTATGGATGTTGGATGTATCCATTATTACCTAGCAAATGCCAATTGTCATTAGGTGAAAATGAGAATATGAATTCTCAAGGGACCGTGATGCCCCAATGCCCATGTTACTTCATTTTTATGAGGTCATTATAGTTTTGTGATGTTACCATAAGGTAATGTCACAGCTTGATGATGATGTCTATGACATCAGCATGGATGAGGTCACAATAGGTTGAAGTAATAGTGGGATTCCGCAGTCATATTGGCAATATAGTGTCACAGTATTTGATTTCACAATGATTTGGATGTGTCATGATGCTGTTGAGGTTACAATTACTTGTGATATCATGATGTCAGATGTAATCCCAACCATCGTTACATCACTATGAGCATATTAGTTCACAAGTGTATCAGGATGACCCCAAAGGCTATCTGTTGTCTAAAATATTATGGGGTCAAAATGGGTTTGTGATGTTCAAATGGGAAATTTACATCGTGATTGTTTTGCAGTGTCACAATGAGTAATGATATCATGATGGGGATGATGTCACAATGGACGTTGAATGTCTTTATGACATGTCAAATATCAGTTGTGACTGTGTAGCAAGGATATGAGTTCCCACAGGACCACGATATTCCAATGGCCAAGTGATTAAAAAATTTTATGATATGAGTATTATATAATATGGACATAATACTTTTGGGTTGTCACAGTGAGTTCCTTATGTCACAAGGTTGCTGATATCACAAAGGGTTTGTGATGCCACAGTGCTGAAGCTGTCACAATGGATATTTAATGTCACAATATTATGATATCATAGTGCAATGTGACATCACAGTGGGTTGTTGTCCAAATGACAGTGTGATATCAGATATGCATGGGGGGGTCACAATGCATTGTTGATGTCACCGTGTTGCCAAGATGTTCGTGGGTTTATGATGTCACAATGACAAATGCGATCCCAATTATCATCACTATGAGGATATGAGTTTATGATTGGATTGAAATGTACCAAAGCTACTTGTTGTCCAAAATATTGTGAAAAATAGATTTGTGATGTCAAAATGGGAAAGTGATGTCATAGTAGTTTTAAGAATGTCACAGTATTGTGATGTCATTTCTGACATCACAATGAGTTAGTGTTATCACCAATAAACAGGTGATGCCACAATGAAAATATGATGTCACAATGTTAGGCTGTCTTAATAGTTTGTGATAGCACAATATATTGATAATGTCACAGCATTGATATTAACACTAGGTTTTTGGTATCACAATGGGATTGTGATGTCATAACAGCAGTGATGTTACAATTTCATAACCAACCAACTTATGCTGTCACAATGAATTGGTATTGCAAAAAGTTGGTGATGTCACAATGGGTTAGTGATATTACAATGGATGTTGGATGTCATCATGGCACATGAAATGTCAATTGTCATTAGGTGAAAATAAGGATATGTACTCCCCAGGGACCATGACCACCCAATGGGCACATGCTTTCAATATTTTTATGAGGTCATAATGGTTTTATGATGTCACAATGAGTTAGTGAGATCACAAAGGGTTTCTAATGTCACAATGGGGCTGTGGTGTCTTACGTACTGTGATGTTATAACACTCATGTCACAGTGAGTTGGTGATATCAAAATGACAATGTAATATCAAAACATCAATGGAATAACAATGGGTGGTAATGGCATATGATGTCATCATGTCAAATCTGAATTGTCTTTAGGTGAAAATGAAAATAGGAATTCCCAAGAGACCCTGATGTCCCTATGACCTCATTTATAAGTTTTATTAGATTTCAATAATTTTGAGGCCTTGAGGTCTAATGGGACAGGGATGGCATAATGTCCATAAGATGTCACAAAGGAGGGGTAGAGTGCTTGCTTAGCATGCACAAAGGCCTGGGTTCGATTCTTAGATACTACATACATAGAAAAAGCTGGAAGTGGTGCTATGGCTCAAGTGGTAGAGCTCCAGCCTTGAGAAAGCCCAAGGACAGTGCCCAGGCCCTGAGTTCAAGCTCCAGGACTGGCAAAAAAAAAGATGTCACAGTTATGAAGTCATAGATTTGGGAAGTCACAATGAATTGCAATGTCACAGTGTCAATGTTATGTCACAGCATGGATGAAGTCACAATGGATTTTTTTTGCATGACACAATATTTGAAGTCATGGCAATATGATACCACAGTATTATGATATTATAAGTTTTGTGATGTCACAATAAGCTGGAGATACTACAATGGTGATGATGTCACGGTGTCTTTGACATCACAATGGAATTGTGAATTCATAATAACAATATAATGTCATAATATATGATATCATAATTGCCTTGTGATGTCCTAATGAGTTAGTGGTAGCACAATGGTGTTGGGAGGGCGGTCGGTCACAATGTGTTTGTGATGTCACAATGAAAACTATGATCCTAGAGTTCACAAATGATCCAGGGTGTCTCAAATGCCATTTGTTGTCCAAATTATTATGAGATCAAAATAGGTTGTGTTGTCAAAAAAAATGGAAGAATGGTATCACAATGTATTGTGGTATCACAGTAGAATTATGATGTCCCAATAGAATTATGAAGTCGTATTTTGTTGGTGAAGTCATAATGGATATGATATCACAATGGGTTTGATGTCAATATGATATATGGGGTGTCATAATGGCAAAATGATGTCACAGTATCTTTGTGATGTCTCAGAGAGCTGGTGATCACAGTGGAATAGTCATGTCACAATCACAGCTTTCATTGTGTCACAAGGAGGAGATGAGTTCATAAAGTGATTGTAATATCTCACAGCCCATACTTGGTGTAAAATACTATAAGTTCAAAAATAGGTTTGTGATGCCACAATAAGACAGTGATGCCATAATAGTTTTGTGATGTCACAGTATAATGATGTAATAATAGATATGTAACATCAGAATGAGTTGGTGATATGATAAATACGTGATGTTACAATGTACTTATGTAAAAATGAGATTGTGCTGTAATGTGGGTCTTATAACGTCATAATGGCAGGTCTTTCCATGATGTTATGATGTCATAAGTTTTGTGATGTCCCAAGTCAGTGTTGTTACAAAGAGCTAGTGATGTCGCAATGAGCTGGTAATGTCACAGTGTTCAAAAGGTCACAATGGGTTTGTAATTTCCCAGATGGTTTGTGATATCACAATGAGTTTGTGATTTCATAATATTAATGACAATGTGTTTTCAAAATGTGGATGAAGCCACAATGTGTTTGGATATCCCAATAGTGATGATGTCACAATAGGTTTCTTGTGTCACAATATTGTGATGTCCAAATGACCATTTGCTGTCACAATGTTATGATATCTTCATAGTTTTGTGATGACACAAAGAATTGATGACCTCGGAATAAGTTAATGTTGGAATGATGATATCATAATAGGATTGTTATGTCACACTGGCAACATGTCAAAATGTTGCACTTATAGCAGTTTTGTAATGTTGTTAGTTGGTGATGTCACAATCATATGGCAATGTCGCAATGGTGATGATGTCATAATGGGTTGGTGATGTAACAGTATATGTCATAATTCATTATGTCATAGTGTATTGATGTAAAAATGAGGATTAATTGTCACAATGTGGATGAGTTAACAATGGGTTTGTGATGTCATCATGGGATTGTATTGTCATAATAGCAATGTGATGTCACAGTGTAATGATATAATAGTCTTGTGATATCACAGTGAGTTGGTGATTTCAAAAAGTAGCTGAGGTCACAATTGATTTGTGATATCACAGCAACAAATGTGATCTCAACTATCATTGCATCACCATGATATGAGTTCTCAAGTGGATTGTGATGTCCAAAAGCCATGGTTGTTGTCCAAAATATTAGGAGGTGAACATAGATTTGTGATGTCAAATTAGGAAAGTGACATAATAGTGTTATGATGTCACAACATCATGATTGTTTTGTGATGGCAGAATTATTTGGTGGTGTCACAATGGGGGATGATGTTGCAATGGGTTTTGGCATCAACATGGTATTGTGATGTCATAATGGCAAAATGATTTGACAATATTATGGAGTCATAATACTTTTGTTATATCAGTGTGATGTCAAAATAATTTGATGGCACACCACAGATGAAACTGCATTGAGTTTATGATTTCACATTCAGATTGTGTTTTCATAATGTGATGTCAAAATAATCTTGTGATGTCATAATGAGTTGTATTCTTGCACATTTGGTGATGTCACAACATAATGATATGATGGATTAGTGATGTCACCATTGATTTTGATGTCATTATGTCAGATCAAATCTCAGTTGTCATTTGGAGAAAATGAGGATCTGAATGAATTGTGAAAGGACCAAGATGTTCCAATTGCCACCTGATTCCAAACATTTTATGAGGTCATAATGGTTTTGTGATGTTACTGTGGGACAGAGATGATGTAATGGCCATGTGATCTCAAAGTTTTTATATAATAATAGTTTTATGCTGTCACAATAAATTGGTGAGGTCACACTTGATTGTGAGATCAGAATGATCGTTGTCATTATGTTACTAGGAATATTGAGTTCAAAAAGCTTTCATGATGTCCCATGGGCCGGCCATCTTTGGTATAAAATGTTATGAAGTCAGAGTAGCATAATGTCACTGTGGAACACGGATGTCATATTTTTTTGATGCCACAGTATTATGTTGACATGTTAGATTTGTAAGTTTGTTAGTTTCACAATGAAAATGTGATGTCAAAATGACATGAGGTCACAATGGATTTGTGAGATCACAATTTCAAGTGTGATATCAACTATCATTTCATCTTCAAGAGGATATACAGTCATAAATGGACCATGATGTCCCAAAGGCCATGTGTTTTCCAAAATATTGAGATGAAAAACAATTTGTGGATATTCTGGGACAAGAGGGGAGATTCAGGCTAAGCCTAACTGAGCTCTCACCAAGATACCAGTTTTAGCGTTCTAACGGAAAGTTTATTGCTAAAGAGTGACACCAAGTAAGCACAAAGATCTTGGTCAGAGAGGAACAAGTCAGGCAGCCTGTTTAAGAAGACAGTTTTGAGCCCACACCAGTGGCAGTGGTGGTGGTGATGGCAGTGGTGGTGGAGGTGGCAGTGGCAGCAGTGATGGTGGCTGCTGCTCCCTAGAGCACTGCGCCAAGAAAAGGCACTAGAGCCTGATCGCTCTGTGCCTCTCTAACCTGTAGCACAGACCAAAATCTTTATCTGGTTGCTACAGACAGATGCAGATTGCAGAAGGACTGGCAAAACAAACAAACAAACCAGAGTTTGGGAGAACACATCTTTGTTGCCTTCAATTAAATTTTTTTTTTTTGTGTGTGGGTCAGGCGCTTGAACCCGGCCTGGGCACTGTCCCTGAGCTCTTTAGCTCAAGGCTACTACCCTACCCTTGAGCCAAGCTCCACTTCCAATTTTCTAGAGGCTAATTGGACATAAAGAGTCTCAGGTCCTTTTGTGCCTGGGCTGACTTTGAACCTTGATCCTTAGAGCTCAGCCTCCTGAGTAGTTAGGATTAAGTAGTAGGATTAAGTAGTCATAGTAGTAGGATTAAGAGGATTAAGGCATTAATTTTTTGAGCTGTTACTGGGCCTCATGCTTTGGGCCTCCCACTCTTACTTTGCTTTCTTGTTCACAGTTGGTGCTCTACTACTTGAACCATGCATCTAATTTGCTATTTCCTCAGAGAGTCTTTCAGACTTTACTGCGTGGGAGGAAAAAAAAAAGATGTTTTCATTATGAGCATGGTTTTAGTACAATGTGAATCACATGGTCTTTTTTTTTTTTTAATTTTCAGAGCTGTGTCCCAAGTGTGAACATCCTCGTGCTCACTTCATGCAGCTTCAGACCCACTCTGCAGATGAGCCAATGACCACCTTCTACAAGTGCTACAGTGCTCAGTGTGGACACCGCTGGAGGGATTAGGTCCAGCATGGCCCAGCTGCTTCACTGTCTCCTTACCTCCTTCCCAGCGGTGATTCCCAGCTTCAAAAATAGATGGAGTGTCCTGACAGTCTTTGTAGTAGGAAGCTAAAACTTCTGAAAGCAGAGGGCGAGGGCTAGTGAGCCAGGAAACATAGTCCATTTACGAGACAGTAAACGAAGTCATTAATGTCCAGAGAGGTGTGTGTGCACACATGTACACGTGTGTGCGTGCGTGTTTACTAAGTAGCTTTGATTGCAGGGTAATCCACTAGCACCTGGTGGGATTTTTTTGTTTGGTCAGAGGAGATCTATGAGGAAGTGCATGTAGTTTAAAGTCCTGTGCTTTCTTTCATTGTTTACATTTTCTGGTCAATTGACATTTCCTGATTACTACCCCACACTCTAATGTCTGCACAGGTTATTACATTAAAAAAGTAAAGTTAATTCAACTGTTGTAAAGTTATGTAATCAAAACGTATTGTGTGGACTTTTCTGAAAAGGTTGGCCTCAAATCACAGTCCTCCCAGCCTTAGCCATCATTAGTCACTGGAACCTGGCTATTCTGGATATGTGAATATGCAATTAGTTAATATAGTGTATGTAGTCCTTACAGGAATTTTTTTTCCAGTCCTGGGTTTGAGCTCAGGGCCTGAACACTGTCCTTGGACTTTCTCAAGGCTAGAGCTCTACCACTTGAGCCTCAGCATCACTTCTGGCTTTTTTTTTTCTATGTATGTCATACTGAGAAATCTAACCATGGTCTTCGTGCATGCTGGGCAAGCACTCTACCACTAAGAAAATCTCCCCACCCTTCTCACAGGAATTTTATTCCAAGAGCATTTCTGTTTTTGTTTGTTTGTTTTTTTGCCAGTCCTGGGGCTTGAACTCTCAGGGCCTTTGGCTTTCTCAAGGCTAGAGCTCTATGACTTGAGCCACAGCACCACTTCTGGATTTTTCTATGCATGTGGTACCAAGGAATCGAACCTAGGTCTTTGTGCATGCTAGGCAAGCACTCAACCAGTAGACCAGTAGGCCAAACTCCTGGCCCCCCTTTTTTTTTGCCAATCCTGGGGCTTGAACTCAGGGCTTGAGCACTGTCCTTGTGTCACTGCCTGATGCAACGACATGTCACTTTGGAGGCAGACTGGGAATGATCACAGACTCAAATACCTTGCTTGGCTCTACTCGCCGACGGTTTCGCTTTTGATGAGCACTCTTTTCGTGCCATAATGTTGGGGTTTTTAGTCCTCAGTTCCTCCCGACCTGCAAGAGGGATAGGGAGAATACGCCCCAACCAGGACAAGCCGAGAAACTAGAGGGCCCACTGATTGCCTGCACCCAGCCCTCCCTCTCCGGAGGACAATCAGATGCGTCAGGGAGACCCATCAAGGCAGGAACTCCTCTATTCAGGAAGTCGCTCCAGCTAATATCGGGTGCTGGAGCCTATCAGCACAAAGGTGGGCAGGACAGGGAGGTCCACGTGTTTACTCTCACTATAGGTCTCAGCAGAGAGTGATAAAGCAATAACACATTCGTAACCGATGGTAATCAAGTCTCAGCAGAAAGTGATTCACAATACCGACGATATAGCTCAAAGTTAGATATGGTGTTCATACATGACAGCTCATTTCTTTGTGTGGTTAACCTACTCAGTGATGCAGATTCATGGGCCAGCCTGACCCTGTACTTGGCTCCCAGCATCCTTGGATACTTTTTTGCTCAAGGCTAGTGTACTGCCACGTGAGCCACAGCTCCACTTCTGGCTTTTTCTGTGTATGTGGTACCAAGGAATTGAACACAGGGCTTGCTGCATGCTAGGCAAGCACTCTACCAGTAGGTCCCACTCCCAGCCCCAAGAGCATTTCTGAATGGTATGCTTGAAATAGTATAGTAATGAATCCTATATATGTTTTTCTTACAACACATACTGCTAGTTGAGTCATATCTCTGCTTCTGGCCTTGAGCTTAGTTAGAGACTGAAATAAATACACTCTAACTAAGGGCCTTGTTATTTCACTTGGCTTTTTTCACTATGTCATTTGATTTATTTATTTAACTTTATTTTATTTTTTTGGTGCAGGTCCTAGGGCCTGGGTCTGGGCTCTGTCCCTGAGCTCTTTTGCTGTCAAGGTTAGTGCTCTACCACTTGAGCCACAACTGCACTTCTGGCTTTTTGATTAATTGCAGATAGGAGTCTTTGGAACTTTCCCTCTGGGGCTGGTGAACTGGGACAGATCCTGGTCACTGTGAGCAAGCCATGCCCAAAATGCGTCTTTAGTATGAGAGTGGGAGAGCTATAGACAGAAGATAGGAGCAGGCATCCTTATGTCTAACCAAGGCATGCCCAGAATGGGTCTTTAGTATCCGGAGTGGGAGAGCTATAGACAGAGCAGGCATCCTCATTTCTAACCAACCATGTGCCTCATGTGATCAACTGTGAGGGCTGTCTAATTGTGGAGAACAGAGAATCCCAGGTGAGCACTTCAGCCTCAGAGGCTGGACAAGGCTGAAGCATGGACATTAGTAAGTAAGTGCTATGATGGGTGACAGAAAAATCTATAAGTGATCAAAGGAAAGTCTGCTGTCTCTGTATGGAACCTTTTTGCCTGGTTAACCTTTGTCCTGGTAAATTTCTCCTCCTTGCTTAGATGAGATATCCAAGTTGGTCTGGTCCTATATTGTACACAGGTGACAGACAAGTCAGGTGGGCAGCTGTGCCATTAAGATCCTTTTTGACTAAATTTAAGTAAAGGAGAGATCAATAGAAATTTCTCCTAAGCATGACTTTTCTAGATTTCCTTCAGTTTGAAAAGTTAAGTAAGTTTGGTGAATAAACACTTGTAATGCCATCCTCTGTGAGCATGAGTGCAAATGCTTCATTGGATCAAATTTATGATAACAGAAAGACTTAAAATAGCCATGGGAAAAATTGAAACAGCTACTGATTAAGTTGGCCATTTAAAGGACTTTGACACAGTCTTGATATATAAATGAGCTTTGATTCAGTTTCCTAAACAGTCAAAAGCCTGATAAGCAGTTACTCTGATAAATAGTATTTCCTTTAAGTCAGGTTTTCATAAAGGTTAAAGAGCACAAGTGTCCTAAGGTAGCCTTATAGATGAGAATTTCATTAGTGTATTAATCTTGACCTTAGGAAAACCTCAGGGTATATACTACCTAATCATAATGCTTTATACATTCCATATTTTAAATTTGAATTTTGAAATTACTTGCAAAACCTCTGTATCCAGGAAGAAAAGGAACTTTAAATGGTTGTTCTATGCAATAGTGAGTAAACACATCTGCGGCCATAGGCGCAGTGTGGGTGGGGGGTCAGAGGGGCAGGGAGGGGCAATCCGTGGTGCCGCCGCTGCCTCTGCTCCACGCACAGCCCCCAGGACTCCGTGTCCAGTGCCGCTGCCCAGCTCTCAGCTCCAAGCCACTGCGGCCATTCTCACCTGGCTGAGCCACCCGCCCTCCGCCCTGGCCACAGCCCCTGCACCAATGATGAGAGCCATAGAGGCTGCAACCACGGTGGGGGACACCCCCATGTCACCCATACCCACTCCAGGATGGGCAGTGGGTCAGCCCCGCAGCACCCCAGAGCACTGGACTCCAAGCCCAGTCCAAGGCCACAGAAGGAGACCGCCACCGGAAGCTGCCCTGGCCCACACACGTCTGGCTGTTGTATTCACCTTGTCTCAGGTGGGAAGGGGGAGGTGGAGGCCTGGGGCTGAAAGTAGAGTAGCCAGGAGCCAGTGGGAAGGACAGCTGTGGAAAAAGGCAGGCTGGAGCAGGGTGTACAGCTCAGGCTGGAGAGGGGCGGGGCGGGAGTGAGATAGGGAGCAGTCTGGGGAGACGATGCTGACCTTGGTCGAGTTGGTTCTGTGTGGAACCAGTGAGACCAGTGAGAGGCTCAGGTGTAGTCTCCTTCCTCTGGGAGGATGAATGTTTGAGTTAGGGCCTACAGATCTGGTTGGGGCACTTTCCGTCTGAGGCTGGGATTTTGTTCACCAGTCCTGTCTGGGCTTTTCTTTGTGGTGGAAGTACCTGAAGGAGGCTCTCTACCCAGATGCGGCTTGAGAAGAAAGCGGGGGTTCTTGAAGAAAAGCAAAGACAAGCCGTGCTTCCTGCCGGGTCTGTACCAAGGCATGCATGTGGTGGCTGTGGAGGTGTGTGGAGAAGTGGGGCCTGTCTCTCCCTGTTTGTCCTTTGTCCCCTTCCGGAAGTGGCTTCGGCTTAGCAAGGCCCAAACCAGACCTCCAGAGCCAGCTCCCAGTAAGTCATGTCCTTGTTTTCTGACTCTTAGATGGAAAAGATACATAAATTCCATGTTTCTAAATGTTAATTTATTATAAAGATCTAAATGACATGTTGTAACAGTTTTTTAATATTAACAAATCAGGTTCATTTCACTTCACACTGTGGTAGTTTCAGTCTAGGCTTTCTTGACTTGTAATTTATGCATCAGGAGTGAGAGAAGTCAGGAAAGAAGAGTATACCAGAAGATTTTCACTTCCTGGAAACGGGAAAAGATGATTGTGGGTTTCACATAACCCTATGTAGGAGACGTCTGTCTTTTAGAGAATGCTTTGACTGATACAGTGAGAGTTTTCATTTATCAGGAATAAGAAGAAGACAATGAATTTCCAAGGCATCTGTGACTTATACCTATAATCCTACTTGCTGAGAAGGCTGAAATCTTGTGACTATGCTTTGGACCCATGTCAGGCAGGAAAACCTCTAAGACTCTAATCTCCAATTAACCACAACAATCTGAAAATGAAGCTGTGGTCTAAATTTGACTTGAGCAAAAAAACAGGGATAGTGCCCAGGCCCAGTGTACCAGCCTTAGGATTAACATACACTAGTGACTGCATGTGTATGTATGCATCTGTGTGTGCGCGTGGGCACACATAGGCACACACACACTTGAGAATTTCACCAGGATTGGGTTTCAATGAACAGCTTAGTATTAGGCTACCTCTTTTTTTTATTGTAATTAATAGAAGGGTTACATTATATTCACCAGATAGAAGGTGCATTACTTCACACACATTGATACCCTTTCTCATGTCTTGGTCCCCATTTCCCTCCCCCACCCACACCCCTCATCTTGATTTCCTTCCTTCCCTATCCAATTTCAAATAACCAAATAGCATATATACAGTGTATCAGATAACAAGGTGAAATACTGTAACAATATGAGATAACCAAGGGATAGCAAAAGAGATGAGAGATAACAGTACATTAAGGACAGCAATCTCTCATTATATGGCTTTTGTTTCTATATCCTAGAGGTCCTTTCATTTAGCATCATCCTATATGGCCTTATGTATCTAGGTTTTGTTCTATTGTAAATCTCTGCTAGGAGAGCCCAAGGTTTCTACTGATTATGACAAATGAGGGAAACCATTGAGTTAGGCTACCTCTTAAAGGTTCAGCATTCCACTGGACTGCAATAGCACATAAGCCTTTGGGGATCATGACCTATGAAATCTTTAACAGTATCAGATTGGTTTTAAGTATATAGATATGTTTTCTTAAATCATCTAATTGCTAAGAATACTTAACTCTTTTGATGAGTAGGTAAAAGTGTGAACATTTGCTAACATATATTTGATTTTCCCCTGACTCATCACTTAGTTTACAGTGAGAGCTGTGATTCTGGATTCAGGAAATCCCCTCAGGAGCAAAAGGCTGCCTGTTGCTTTGACTGTGTCTCTTGCCCAGAGAATGAGATTTCTAATATGACAGTTACCTGTCATATCACTTGAGTAGAAATTCTCCCTAACATTCTCTGATTAATCCAATTAAAAAATTAATATTGTACAACCAAATTTCCCTTCCTTCAGGTTCTAACAATTGATGATATTGCTCTTTAAAATTACAAAGTTCATGGCCTTGAAATTTTATCTGGCATTATATTTTTTCTAGCCCAATGTATACATGGTTATGTTAAGCAAACTCACTTTTTGATACTCAGTAGTGGTTGGTGAACTACTTAGTATTAAATATGAATCCTTATTAAGGAGAAGGTCTCAATTTTCTTGCAGATTATATTTAAAAGACAAGGAGAACTTGGATCATGTACTCAGTGCACAGAACTTCTCTTGCCACAGCAAGAAACAATGAAGTGTTGTGCGTAGCATGTTAGAGCTTCTAAGGGTGATTTGGTCCTCAGCTTCTCACTGCTTCTCAGGTCATTAACTCAAGGTTGTGAATCAGGGCTTCTATGAACATTTCACAGAGATATACACAGATATATATCTAGATATCATCAAGTATGTTTACATGTAGATTTATAGGCATATTCTAGCTACCATAAGTGTGGGAAACCATGAAACCTATGTTTCCTTGGCTCTGGCTTACTTAATATTTTACAGTTCTTTCATTTCCTTAGCAATGGTACAATATCATTCTTTCTGATGAATTAGTAAGAATTCCATTTTGTATATATACCACATTTTCTTGATCTACTCATCCATGGAAGGACGTCTGGGTTGATTTCAAATCTTGGCTATGGTCAAGAATGCTGCAGTGAACATGGTTGTGCTGTTATACATATTGTGGGGTTGTCTGGGTGGTATTGGGTAAATGCCCAGGAGTAGGATTGCTGGGTCATAGGGAAGCTCTGTGCTCAGTCTTTTGAGGATCCCCCATACCTCTTTCCAGGGTGGTTGAACAAGTTTACATTACCATCCACAGTAGTAGCATTCTATTTTCACCACATCCCTGCCAGTACTTGTTACTGTTAGTTTTATTGATAATGGCCACTCTGGGGTGAGCTGGAATCTCAATATTTGAACATTTCTTATACTAATTGGTAATACTTTTATGATAACAAATATTGACATATTAGTTTTATCTCTAAGCAGGAATTTCCAATTTCCATGGAAATGCATTTCTGAAAGTGGAATAATGGTTATTTATCTTTTTCCACCAGATATGGAGCAATGTATGAAGTGTGCAGATCATCAGTATGTCAAGACAGAGAAAAACCAGTGCCTCCTGAGAGCTGAGTTTCCTGGCACATGGAGAATGCTTGGGCATGGCCCTGGCCTCCTTGGCTCGCTGCTTGTTCAAACTCACTCTATTTAATCCAAAGAAGATATCTTGGACAGTTTGTTTTTTTTTTGTTTTATTTATTTATTTAGTTTTGGCTTGGGGCTTCCTTTCTAGATTATTTTTTTTAATACTTCGTTGACTGGGGTTCGGGTACCCCTGCTTCTTCGGACACCAGAGGACCTTCTTGGCCCCTCCCCACACATTAATGAAGCAGCCACCTGGCGAGTCTGACATCTCTGAACCCACACAGGTGAGAAACCTTACCACTGTGACTGGGATGGCTGTGGGTGGAAGTTTGCCCACTCTGATGAACTGACCAGGCACTATCGAAAACACACAGGGCATTGGCCCTTCTAGTGCCAGAAGTGTGACAGGGCCTTTTCCAGGTTGGACTACCTGGCCGTACACATGAAGAAGCACTTTTAAATCCCAGACAGTGGATAGACATGACAACCCACACTGCCAGAAGAGAATTCAGTATTTTTTTTTTCAACTCTTTCACACTGTCTTCCCTTGTGGGGAGAGCTCAGCTGGCAAAGCACTACAATCATGGTCAAGTTCCCAACAAAGTCAGCGTATGATCGGATGGATAATCAAGAGAAAAGAGGAATCCAAAAGACAAAAAAATTAAACAATGAAACACACGCACAAAATCAAAGAACAGATGGGGTCTGAGACTGGATCTTCTATCATTCCAATTCTAAATCAACTTGAATATGCCTGGAGTTACAAAACACTGCAGTGGGGGTGACTGGAAGCTGTGGATATCAAGGTATAAATTAGATCCGTCAGTTAGGGGAAGGGGGAGAAGGGAAGACCAGAATTCCCTTGAATGTTTCAGATGCAATATAAGTATAAAGATCACCTTGTATTCTCTTTGCTTTCTAAAAGCCATTATTCAGTTAGAAGAAGAGGAAGAAATTTCAGGTACAGAATATGTGTTCTAATAGCCTAAATGATGGTGCTTGGTGAGTCTTGGTTCTAAAGGTACCAAAAGAGGAATCCAAAGTTCTCAAACTGCTGCATACTTTGACAAGGAATCTGTTTTTGTCTTTGGATCTACATGTATGACCTAAGTCAGGTAAATTACACCTGGTTTACTTCTTTCTTTAACATTTTTTTATGCAGACAGTCTGTTATGCACTGTGGTTTCAGATGTGCAATAATTTGTACAATGGTTTACTCCCAAGTATGCCTTAAGCAGAACAAATGTGTTTTTTCTATATAGTTCCTTGCCTTAATAAATATGTAATATAAATTTAAGCAAATTTCTGTTTTGTATATTTGTAAACTACAAAGTAAAAAAATTGAACATTTTGTGGAGTTTGTATTTTGCATACTCAAGGTGAGAATTAAGTTTTAAATAAACCTATAATATTTTATCTGAAAAAAAAACCCAGCAACCACAAAGATAAACCTCTTTTTCCATATCCTAGAGTTCCATATCCTAGAGTTTCAATTAGCCTTATGCTATGTGGCTGTGTGCATATAGCTTTTGAGCTATTGTGATCCTCTGCTAAGAAAATCCCCAATGAATACTAATTATTACAAATGAGGGAAACCGTGGAGCTGATGTTAATTAGATCTGGCTTACTTCACTTAATAGGATTTTTTTCCATATTAAAGTGACTACCTCCCCCCACCTCTTTCTTCCTTTCTTTTTGTCAGTCATGGGGCTTAAACTCTGGGCCTGGGCGCTGTCCCTGAGCTCTTCAGCTCAAGGCTGTCACTGTAACACTTGAGCCACAGCACTACTTTCAGCTATTTCTGTGTATGTAGTATCAAGGAATTGAACCCCGGGCTTCATGCATGCTAGGCAAGCACTAGCACTAGGCCATACTCCTGGCCTAGGCTTGAGCTCTGGGCCTTGAGCCGTTCCGTGTGCAGGTGGCTGGACATCATGTCATAGCCCATTGCCCCTCAAAATTTGCACACAGTGAGCCATGTGCCCTGTACAGAACACCCAGTTAGAGGGCCAGGAGAGGCATGGAGTACTCCTGCCGGCTGCATGGGGCCTGTGATTGGGTCTGGGGATTGATAGGACCTGCAGGCAGTCCAGTGACATTGAGATTCACATAGCTGTCTCCTAGAGACACCTTGTTCACTCCTACACAGCACATATCTGGTGACGCCCTCCTTTGTGACTCCTTTTATCTTATGGGAGTTCTTATTTTCACACTCAAGACATCAAATGTCTACTAGAAGAGGCATTTATTTTCTCAGCAAAGGGGATTAGAAGAGCGTTGCATAGGTCTGCATCCTGCCAGGAACCACTGATGCTTGGTGATTTGGTGGAAAGGGTGAGCAGTATCTGGAGATGGCAGGGGCAGCTTTAAGTACCCTTGTAAAGGTGATGGGCCAAGGGCACGCTAGTCTCAAAATTACCCATCATGAAAGGTCTATTAGTGCTGCCACTGCATGGGACTTTGGGTCAGCTTGTTAAATTTTATTTGGAGCTGCAGGTTGTTTTTAGAGTCATTCTAACATGCTTAGGTAGGCCTTGTTGCTCATGCCTACAGTCCTAGCTACTCAGGAGGCTGAGATCTGAGGATTGTGGTTCAGAAGTGGCCTAGGCAGGAACTTCTGTGAGATTCTTATATCCAAATAAAAGGTACCACTGTGGCTCAAGTGTTTAGAGCACCAGCCTGGAGCAAAGAAAATGTAAGTTAAGGGACATACAAACAAAATGTGTTTAGTTCCTTACCTTTGCCAGTCTGGAAGGGCGCCTGTGCACTTGGAAGCAAGGATCTTGCTGTGAGCCCCTCTGTCTCCATGGAATGAATCTGATGAGTAAACTGTCAGTCAAACCTCCCTCTCCCTTCGGTGGATGTGTAATAAAGAAAAGTCTAGCTAGTGATCATTGTGAGGGCCTCTGGGGCCAAGCTGTAAGACCTGGAAAGGGTTAGAGATCGGAAGTTCCATCTCTGACCACATTCATAAGGCTAATTGCTGGGCCCAGGAAAGGTTAAACACTTAAGGCAGACAAAGTAAAAATCATTGCCATAAGCGTGTTGAAGCTAGAGCATTTTGGGCACTTAAAAGCTTAGATCAGAGTGTAAGGTTGGAATGTTTATTGCTTTCCCCTGCTTCCTAGGGAAGTCAATTATCACCTGTATAGAAAATATGTCTCGTTAATGATTGTAACCGCAACTCTTGCATGTAGCTGCAGTTCCCTCTATGTTGAACTCATGAAAGTACTTGCTAATACAATCTTGGGATTCCACAGCAAGAATCACAATGTGCACATGGAGACACAGTCCACAGCACAGTTTACCTTGTCTGTCCAATCCCAACATCCTCTGCTAGCCCTGGCTACTGGCATGTCTCAGCTTCCAGGAGCCATTCCTGGGTCAGATCCATGCCTTCTCTGCCCCGGTTCCTCTCATCCTGAACAAATCCTTCTGCCTCTCAGGGTCCTCTGTGCCTGCCATGTGCTTCTTCTACGTAGTTTGACATCTATTTCCTAGGACATTATTAGCTTTCTGTGTCCTAATCATCTGTTTGTCCTTGGAGCCCCTCTGTACTGTCATCTGGAGAAATGCCAAAACTTAGAGTTGGAAAAGCAAAGAAGTATTAAAAACACACATTACACATATAGACATTTTACAGGTTGTTTGTTCTTGTAAGGGAAAAGACTATTTTTCATACTTTGGACAAACACTTTATGAAGTTGGCATGGGGAAAAAGGAAGAGGGGTTATACTACCTTCTCATTAGGATGGCTAGCATTTTTTAAATAGTACAACTTTGAGTGAATGTAATATTTAACATAGAAAACTGTGCTCCTGTGCTTTTTGAAAGCAATTTGTTTATATGTGATTTGCCATGATATCTTGGCTTCTCTAGTTTCATGATCTACCATCCTTCCTTTACATAAACAGGAAAAGGGAATTTTATAAATCACTGAGATGTTGTCCGATGTCTGAATATGAATTTTTTTGTATTTCTTTTTTTTTATTGTAATTAGTAAAAGGGTTACATGATATTTGCCAGATAGAAGGTGCGTTAATTCACATACATTGATACCCTTTCACATGTCTTGGTACCCATTTCCCTCCCCCCCAACCCCCCCGTCTTGGTTTTCCCCCCTTCCCTATCAAATTTCAAATATCCAAATACAAATAAATTCAATATATCAGATAACAAAGTGAGATACTATACCAATATGTGATAACCAAGGGACAGCAAAGGAGATGAGAGACAACATAGTACATTAAGGACAACAATCATTCATTATATGGCTTTTGTTTCACTATCCTGGAGGTCCTTTCAATTAGCTTCACATTATATGGCCTTATGTATCAAGATTTTGCTCTATTGCAGATCTCTGCTAGTAGAGCCCAAGGTTTCTACTGACTATGACGAATGAGGGAAACCATTGAGCCTAAGTTCCCTTGAGTCTGGCTTACTTCACTTAATATGATTTTTTCTAAGTTTTCCCATTTCCTAACAAATGGGGCCATGTCATTCTTTCTGACAGCAGCATAGAATTCCATTGTGTACGAATACCACAACTTGTTGATCCACTCATCAACTGAGGGACATCTAGGTTGGTTCCATATCTTTGCTATGGTGAATAGTGCTGCAATGAACATTGTTGTGCTAGTGGATTTAGTATGTCCTAGTTTCTGGATGGTTGGGTAAATGTCAAGTAGTGGAATTGCTGGGTCATAGGGGAGTTCTATGTTTAGCCTTTTGAGGCACTGCCACACTGCTTTCCATAGTGGTTGAACGAGTTTGCCCTCCCACCAACAGTGTACTAGTGATCCCTCCTGGCCACATCCCCTCCAGCATCTGTTGTTATTCGTTTTCCTGATCCTGGCCATTCTAACTGGAGTGAGGTGGAATCTTAAAGTTGTTTTGATTTGCATTTCTTTTATGACCAGAGATGTTGAGCATTTCTTCATGTGTCTATAGGCCATTTTTGTTTCTTCTTCAGAGAAGACTCTTTTTAAGTCTTTGGCCCATTTTTTAATGGGATGGTTGTTACTTTGGAGGTTAGTTTTGGAGTGATTCAATTTTTTGAGTTGTTGATATATTTTATTTTATTTATTTAATTTTTTTCTCTTTTTTATTGTAATTAGTAAAAGGGTTACATGATATTTGCCAGATAGAAGGTGCATTAATTCACATACATTGATACCCTTTCACATGTCTTGGTACCCATTTCTCTCCCCCCCTCACACCCCCCACCTGTCTTGGTTTTCCCCCCTTCCCTATCAAATTTCAAATATCCAAATACAAATAAATTCAGTATATCAGATAACAAAGTGAGATACTGTACCAATATGAGATAACTAAGGGACAGCAAAGGACATGAGACAAATGGACATGAGCAAAGGACAAATCTGAAAGTCTCTTATCTAATGAGCCTCCAAAAGTCAGGAACTTGAAGTGTGGCCTGAGTTATTTTCCTGAGCGTTGAACAAAAAAATAAGAGCTTAAGGTCCTAAGTTCGAATTCCATTAGCGGCACAAAAGATAAAAACATCTAAGACATGAAATTTTGGAAATGGCAGTTTTAAATCAAGGGAAAGTAGGGCCTAGGTGCCTCTCCCTGAGCAATTTTTTTTTTTTGCTCAAGGCTCAGGCTCTACCACTTGAACCACAGCTCCACTTTCCGCCTTTTGTTGATTAATTGGCGATAAGAGTCTTAAGGGACTTCCCTGCCTGGACTGGCTTTGAATCTCCATCCTGAGATCTTGGCCTCCTGAGTAGCTAGAGTTACAGGGCTGGGCCAGGGGTGCCTGGCCAGTATGTCTCTCTGTGATAATGTTCCCTGGACTAAGTAATGCTGCCTCATAGAATGATTGTGGAACGGGGAGTCACACAAGACATTATTTTTCCTGATGCTTCCTGCAAAAAAAAAAAAATGACACTGAACAAACCTGCAATAGCTCTGAGCAGAAACCTGTCAGCCACAAAATGACCAGGTTTGTGGAACCAGTGACTCATTAATGCATGCATTTTTCATTGTATACAAAAAGGAATTTATTCACTCTTCCGAATAAACAGCCTCATTAACAAAATGAATGACCTAACATCTGGTCTCCATATTGTTGCACTATTTAGCAACCTGTAATTGGCTTTGCTATAGCCATTATTGTATTTTCTTAAAAAAAAAGGACCAGATTTACACCTAAATAATTTGCTTAAAATACTCCCTTGGTCAAGTATTTCCGTATAATTTAGTCATCACTCTGTAGGTTCCTCTGTTTATGACACAGCCTCTAACATTTGAACTCCTCATATCTATTAATGTCAGCTT
The DNA here is from genome assembly GCF_031878675.1 of Megascapheus bottae. Lineage (NCBI taxonomy): Eukaryota > Metazoa > Chordata > Mammalia > Rodentia > Geomyidae > Megascapheus > Megascapheus bottae. The sequence goes on along the minus strand of NC_143538.1, from coordinate 29,152 downwards.
TGGCAGAGGGATAGGGGTGGGGGGTGGGGTTGGGAAAGGAAAGCATGTAGACTTTTGACACAAAATAGGAACAAAAGGGAGGAATTACAAAAGATGACTAAAAGAATGCATGTCTAAGGTACCTAAAGTTTTCTACTTTATTGAAAAGATGTAGGACTCTAGAAAACCTCTGTGTTTGTTTCTATTATTATACTGACTAGCTAAGGCCACATATTTTATGAAGAAAAGAAGTTTAGTTTGGAAAAGCTTCAAGCAGCAACAGTATCTGAGAATATCACTGTGGATGGCATTACAAGGATAGAATGGTGAGACCATGCGAAATAGACAAGAGAGAGTCAGAGGGAAAGGGGGAGAGAAAGATAATGAAATTCAGAGACAATAGAAAGGGAAGTAAGAAAAAAAGAAGTGGTGAGGGTAGCTAACTGTATTATACAAACCCTCTGTTCACCACCTGTTGTAAGACTTAACCCACTTCAGGACCCAAGAGACATGCGCAGTGGGAGGCCGGAGGGTGCGCATGCGCAGACCTGGACTCTGCACACGGCCCGCCTTGGCGGTGCCGAGCGGCGACGAGGCTGGAGTGGAGCCAAGGCCGCTCCGAGGCCCTGGGACCGGGCACCGGCGAGGAAGGGCAGCCGTGGGGAAGGGAGGCCTCTGGGGAGAGCCTGCCGTTCCCTGTGTGGCGAAGGAAGTTGCGGGCCTCGGCTCCGGGGTGAGCCCTTGGGCGCCCCCGTCCGCCCTGTGCGCCGAGGGACCGCGTGGAGCTGCAGGCCGCGGGCTGAGCTGAGGTGAGTGGCCCAGGTGTCTCCCGGGCCTGCAGGCCGGTGGGGGTGGGTGGAGGAGCGGTTCCGGGGGGGGGGGTGATTTCCAAGTAAGGCAATAAACCGTCTCCTCCTTCTCCCCCTCCTCCTCCTCCTCCTCCCCATTCCCCTCCCCATGCACCTCCCCCTCCCCCTCCAACTGAAAGCCTTGACACTGCCGTTGAACTTTTTTCTCTCACTTATTATTAATTATTATTATGATTATCATTGTCCTTTCTTTTATGACAGTACTAGGGCTTGAACTCAGGGCCTAGGTTCCTCTCCCTGAGCAATTTTTTTTTTTTGCTCAAGGCTCAGGCTCTACCACTTGAACCACAGCTCCACTTTCCGCCTTTTGTTGATTAATTGGCGATAAGAGTCTTAAGGGACTTCCCTGCCTGGACTGGCTTTGAATCTCCATCCTGAGATCTTGGCCTCCTGAGTAGCTAGAGTTACAGGGCTGGGCCAGGGGTGCCTGGCCAGTATGTCTCTCTGTGATAATGTTCCCTGGACTAAGTAATGCTGCCTCATAGAATGATTGTGGAACGGGGAGTCACACAAGACATTATTTTTCCTGATGCTTCCTGCAAAAAAAAAAATGACACTGAACAAACCTGCAATAGCTCTGAGCAGAAACCTGTCAGCCACAAAATGACCAGGTTTGTGGAACCAGTGACTCATTAATGCATGCATTTTTCATTGTATACAAAAAGGAATTTATTCACTCTTCCGAATAAACAGCCTCATTAACAAAATGAATGACCTAACATCTGGTCTCCATATTGTTGCACTATTTAGCAACCTGTAATTGGCTTTGCTATAGCCATTATTGTATTTTCTTAAAAAAAAAAGGACCAGATTTACACCTAAATAATTTGCTTAAAATACTCCCTTGGTCAAGTATTTCCGTATAATTTAGTCATCACTCTGTAGGTTCCTCTGTTTATGACACAGCCTCTAACATTTGAACTCCTCATATCTATTAATGTCAGCTTTGGCAGAGGGATAGGGGTGGGGGGTGGGGTTGGGAAAGGAAAGCATGTAGACTTTTGACACAAAATAGGAACAAAAGGGAGGAATTACAAAAGATGACTAAAAGAATGCATGTCTAAGGTACCTAAAGTTTTCTACTTTATTGAAAAGATGTAGGACTCTAGAAAACCTCTGTCTTTGTTTCTATTATTATACGGACTAGCTAAGGCCACATATTTTATGAAGAAAAGAAGTTTAGTTTGGAAAAGCTTCAAGCAGCAACAGTATCTGAGAATATCACTGTGGATGGCATTACAAGGATAGAATGGTGAGACCATGCGAAATAGACAAGAGAGAGTCAGAGGGAAAGGGGGAGAGAAAGATAATGAAATTCAGAGACAATAGAAAGGGAAGTAAGAAAAAAAGAAGTGGTGAGGGTAGCTAACTGTATTATACAAACCCTCTGTTCACCACCTGTTGTAAGACTTAACCCACTTCAGGACCCAAGAGACATGCGCAGTGGGAGGCCGGCGGGTGCGCATGCGCAGACCTGGACTCTGCACACGGCCCGCCGTGGCGGTGCCGAGCGGCGACGAGGCTGGAGTGGAGCCAAGGCCGCTCCGAGGCCCTGGGACCGGGCACCGGCGAGGAAGGGCAGCCGTGGGGAAGGGAGGCCTCTGGGGAGAGCCTGCCGTTCCCTGTGTGGCGAAGGAAGTTGCGGGCCTCGGCTCCGGACTCGCTGTGGGCCGCATGCAGCCGGTGAGGCCTTGGGCGCCTCCGTCCGCCCTGTGCGCCGAGGGACCGCGTGGAGCAGCAGGCCGCTCAAGAATTGAGGGGGGACAGATGCTGGCTCCTATTTTCCCGCACCCCCTACCCACTGTTGTAAGGCAGGCTCCCAGCGCCCTCCATTCTCCAGATCCAGTGGCCAGGGAGAGGAGCCTGGTGGGCGGGTGGGAGCTGGGACAGCTCTGCCTCCCCTGGGTGGGGTGCTGAGTCTTAGGGTCCGCCCGCTTGTCAGTGTCCAGTCAGAGGGCTGGGTGTTGAGCCCGTTGGGTGGGTGGGAGTTGGGTCAGCCCAGCCTCCCTTGGTGGAGTCCTGGGTCTTAGGTAGCCCGCCTGTCAATCTCCAGTCAATGGCCTGAGGGAGGGGGCTGTTGAGGGGAGGGACAGGATTCTAAATTCCTTGCCCCCCTGCTCCCGCCAGTCTTTACGGGCGGGGTGTTGGGGTCTGGTTTCCCCGCCGCTTTCCAGGTGTGGAGCAGGCACCCGCTTTTCGCAGCTTGAGCCAGCGCCAGCTGCCGCTTTTCGCGGCTTTCTGAGGCTTTCGCGGCTTGGATCCGGCGGCGAGAGGTGGGGGAGGGGTCCTCCCGTTCCGAATTCTTTGAGAAAGTTGGATGTGAGCTTTATCTGGATTTCTTTTCCAGTTTGAGTCCTTCTCCATTGCCTTTTGAGTTTGTTGTTGTAGATTTCTTAAGGTAGTTGGCTCGTGGGACTCCCTGGTTCTCTCTTTTTGTCAGAGAGAGGTAGGCAGCGTCCCTATTGTCTCGGCGCCATCTTCCTTCTCTGCCTGTCCTTTTATGTATGTGTGTAAGAGAGAAGGAGAGAGCGAGAGAGAGAGAGAGAGAGAGAGAGAGAGAGAGAGAGAGAGAGAGAGAGAGAGAGAGAGAGAGAGAGAGAACGACTGAGACAGTGACAGGGAGATAGAGAGGTCATTATTGACACACGAGGAAATGCTCGGCATCTCTGGTCATAAAAGAAATGCAAAGCAAAATAACTCTTAAGATTCCACCTTGCTCCTGTTAGAATGGCCAGGCTAAAAAAAAAACTTATAACAACAGATGCTAGAGGGGATGTGGCCAGGAGGGATCTCTACTAAACTGTTGGTGGAATTGCAAACTTATTCAACCACTATGGAAAGCAGTATGGCAGTTCCTCAAAAGACTAAACATAGAGCTCCCCTGTGACCTAGCAATTCCACTACTTGGCATTTACCCAATTGTCCAGAAAGAAGGACATACTAAATCCAGTAGTACAATGATATTCGTTGCAGCACTCTTTACCATAGCAAAGATATGGAACCAACTAAGATGTCCCTCAGTTGATGAGTGGATGAACAAGATGTGGTATTTATACACAATGGAATTCTATGCTGCTGTCAGAAAGAATGACATCACCCCATTTGTAAGGAAAGGGAAAGACTTAGAAAAAACATATTAAGTGAAGTAAGCCAGACTCAAAGGAACATAGACTCAATGGTTTCCCTCATTTGTCATAATTAGAGGAAACCTTGGGCTCTTCTAGCAGAGATTTGCAATAGCTATACTAGATACCTAAGGTCATACAGTATGACCCAAAATGAAAGGACCTCTAGGATATAAAATAAAAGCCATAAAATGAGTGATTGCTGTCCTTAATATACTATGTTATCCCTCATTTCTTTTGCTGTCCCTTGGTTATCTCCTATTGTTACAGTATTTCACTTTGTTATCTGATATGTTGGATAAATGTGTATTTGGTTATTTGAAATTGGATAGGGAAGGGGGGAATTCAAGATGAGGGGTGCGGGTCGGGGGGAGGTAAATGGGGAGCAAGACATGAGAAGTGGTATTAATGTATGTGAAGTAATGCACCTTCTATCTGGTGAATATAATGTAACCCTGCAATTAATTACAAGAAGTATATATAAAAATTAAAAAAGAGAGTTCATTATTTCATTTCTGTATCTCTTACAAAGAGCAAACAGATCTTCCAGTGTTTGTCTTTAAAGAACACTTGCAAATGTCAAGTGTTTTCATGGCTGTCAGGATCCACAGAGCACTGTCTCCAACTCCACTAGATGTGAGTGATGACCAAAAGGAGAGGAAAAAAGGGAAAGCCCCTCCTGCTGGAGTTCTCAGCCCGGAGAACCTTCCTGCAGAGGAAGACTGCATGTCTGTCCCAGTGTCTGCACTGAACTTGTCAGAACATTCCTAGGATCTGAATGGGAACAGTGAGTGCCACAAATGTATGTACAGGCATGCACGTGCATGCATCCATGCGACCACACAATATCACAATGCAGTACCTAGGAGCACAGCCACGTAGCCTGGATTCATCACAGAGTTTCTCCTGTCCATTCTGAAGGCAGCCTCCTAAGAGTCATGAGCACACACACAGCACACACACCTTGTCTGCTGATGGCTATGTACATGGCTTTGCAGAATGTTCAGACTGAAATCCAGGCTCCACTCTGGGCTTCAGAAACATCAGGCCTAGTCTCTGGCATCTTTGGATTCTAAACTAAGGGTCTTCCAGCACCTTGAGAAAGCATTCAGGCATGCAGGGACATTTGTTCTTGCACAGGGAGCTAGCTGCTTATGTTTCTTCTCCCAGGATGCTTTTTTCCTTTGGAAGAAAAACAGTAATGAAGTTCCCATTTCAGATGATTGAATTACTCTACTATTTCCTTGAATTTAACTGGTCGAATTGTATAACACAGCTCCACTCTGGCTAAAGTGACAAAGTACTGGCTTCTCCAGGCATCAGTGACTCCTGTGATTCTACTAAGGAGGCTGAGATCTGAGGATCTCCATCTTTTTTTGCCAGTCCTGAATTGAACTCATGGCCTAAGCACTGTCCTTGGGATTGCTCAAGGTTATACCTCTACCACTTGAGCCACAGAACAACATCTGGCTTTTTTTTCTATGCATGTAGTATGGAGGAATTGAACACGGGTGTTCATGCATGCTAGGCAAACACTCTACCACTAGGCCAAAGTTCGAGCTCTGAGGATCCCATTGTTAAGCCAATCTGGACAGACCAATCTAAAACATTGTCTGTCTCTGTATCTTCACTCCTTCTCTCTCCCTCTCTCTCTCTCTCTCTCTCTCTCTCTCTCTCTCTCTCTCTCTCTCTCTCTCTCTCTCTGTCTCTCTCTGTCTCTGTCTCTGTCTCTCTCTCTCTCTCTCTCTCTCTCTCTCTCTCTCTCTCTCTCTCTCTCTCTCTCTCTCTCTCTCTCTCTCTCTCCCCTTCTCTGTGTCAGTCTGGGATGGCTTCACTAAGCTTTTCACTCAAAGCTAGCAATTCTTTTTTGATGGTTTTCTGGAGAAAAGAGTTTCATGAACTTTCCAGCCCAAGGATGGCCCAGAACCTAGACCCTCAGACATCTCTGTCTACTAAGTTGTTAGTGTTAGAGGTGTGAGCCAAACTACCTCCTTGCTTCCACCAAAAACCGATTTCCATTTACTCCTTGCCATTCCCTGTGCATGTAACTGCTCCATGTATATCCAGTAAGTTCCTCCCACAGCTCCAGGTCACTCTACATTTCTCCCCACTCAGGATCCAGGTGTCGAGGGCATCATATAGGGAGGGGGGTGACAAAAACCACAGTACTTGATTTATTGTACAACATAATATAAACAGTGACATTTTAATAAAATTAGAGCAATAAATAGAGAGCACATTTTACAACAGCCATTACAAAAAGAAAGAGTAAGATTTTCTCAGGGATGGGGGAGGGAATATCAAGATCTAAACCAGCCTCCAAATTGCCTTCGGGAAGATATTCTAAGTCAGAGTCCTCAAGGAGATCTACTGCCTCAGTGAAGATGGGATTTCCTTCCTGAGGTGGGGCAGGGGCAGATTCTAGTTCCTCAGGTGGAGACTGGATCTCGTGCAGCTGGACAGATGTGTCTGGATATTCTGTGAGAACAGACTCACTTTCCTCGACTGACACTACCTTTTTGACATCTTTAAGGGGTTCTCTTGAACTTAGGTTGGAGACATACTCCATGAGCCCCTCAGGGGATGCTTTATCCTGCACCCCAGGAGTGATGACTTCACTCAAACAGGGCTGATCTAAGCTGATAGTAAAAGTCAGGGGAGAGTCTCCATCATCTTTCTCTTCCTGCAGGGGACCGGCAGGTTCCTGGGTGACATTGGTGGGGTTCAGAATGCATTCGCTGTACACAGGACACAAAGCCTGTTCGGGCTTCTCCACACCATTAACAGATTCTTCTGGCTTCACATGCTGTGCGGAGTCCAGTGATGGTTCCAGCTCTTCACGGGTCACCATCGTTGAAATCACTGCTGGGATACTGATAGGGAGTTCAGGAGAGGCTGCTCTATGGCGGCGCCAACCTGAGAATGGAGAAAGGATCTGAGTCTCTTATCTCCAATTAACCTCTAGAAAACGGCAAAGGAGCATTGGCTCAAGGTTAGGAGAGTAGCCTTGTGCTGAAAAGCTCAGGGACAAAGGTCAGGGCCATTTATAGGACAGTGGCCTTCAGCTGAAGAGCACAGGGAGTGCCCAAGTCTACTTCAAGCTCCATAACCCACAAAAAATAAGAAAGAATTGGAGATTGGATTGAACTCTGAAGGTTGGGTCTTTCTCAGCTGTGGCTCAGGCCTAGTACTTTCAAAAAGAGAACAGACGTTGGCTGGCAGAGCATATCCATAAAAGGGCATTTCTGCTAAGCTGGGTAGTACTATGGTATCCTGTCCCGGCCAATCCGGGGCATTCCCAAGAGACCCAGGTCCCGTCCGTCCCTACTCACGAGCTCTGAAGCGCCTATACAAGGACTCCTTCCTCCCCTTCTTCACGGATTTCTCCAGATCAGAAAGGATGATTTCTAAACGGAGCAGTAGGTCCGAGGAAGGCATGTAGAGCCACACATAGTACATGAGCTCATGCAGGGTGTCCTGGTTCTGGCACTTATAAAAATCACCAGGGCAGCAGTCCATCCACATAGTGATAATAGAGCAGAGGGCGCTGTGGGCAGATTGGGGACAAGCACACTATGAGCACCACCCTGCCCGTTCTGTGCCTTCCTCCTGAGCCACTTAGTGGCTGGACTCGCATGCTGTGGGGGTCCTATACACAGACCTGCATGTTGGAAAGAGGGAGAGGAAACCTGGGAGCAGGATCCTCCTCACAACATGCCTCTAGAAACTTCTGAAAGACAAGTGTACACCATTCTCACTGTGACAGGCAATGAGAAGGTTGATGGTTGATTCCACGCTGGATCTGACTTTCTGCACAAAGCCTTTCCTGTCATCCCTAGACAACACACCCACACCCACAGCGGTGTCCTCTGAAATCCACTGAAGTCCCAAGCTGCCCCCCCGCCCAAGGAAGTCACAAGTGGTGTGCAAACAAGAAATCTGCACTTTGGTGCAGAAGCCTCAATGATGCCCATTTAGCAAGGAGGGGCACAAGTCTTTGTGCCAAAGCCCACTTACATTTTGGTTTTCTCATCTTCCTCCCAGTAACGGTGGAGATATCTGTACCTAAGGGAGGACAGGAAGAAGTCACCTCCATGGTTCTCCCTTTCTAAGTTAACAGGATACCTGTGGTACTGGCCAAGTCCCACATGGGAATGTAAAAGTGACAGGGAAACCAGGGAGATATGTCTATACAGTTCTGTGAGTATTCTGCTAAGACTCTTACAGGCATTTGTCCAAAGTTAATGTGTCAGTGGCTCGTGCCTTTTTTCTTAGCTCTTACACTGGCTGAGAACTCAGAATCACAGATGGAGAACAGTCTAGTCAGTAAAAATCTAAACACATTAAGTTTCACTGAACTGGCAACAGGCAGCAATTGTACCTGTGGCTCACTTGGCAAGTGCTAGCTCTGAGTACCAAGAGGGCAGCACTCAGGCCCTGAGGTCAAGATGTAGGTCTAGAACACACACCAAAACGTAAACGCTTCCAGGGTTATAAACAAGTAAAGCCTGCATAATCCCTCCTTGATGGCTCAGAAGTGATTCAGCTTCCTTACCACCTCCCCAGCCTTTCCTCTGTCTACTTGTACTCCGCAAGCCTCCAAGACTGCTACTTTGACACCTTATCTATAATTGGAAATGTGATTACTTCGGGCCTCAACCTAGGTGAGGGCACAAGTTGGGTGCCACTAGCATATGCCTGTAATTCTAGCCCTTTCAGAAAGCAGGCTTCTGAAGTTCCAGTAGCTTCTGAGGGAAAAGGAATGCCTTGGTGACACTGTCCTAAAAAATCTAGCCAGGGTGTACACTTCTGGGTCTCATCCTTCATTCCCATGAGAAGACCTCAGTGAAAAGAACAGGCTCAGGGAGGTGCTAGGCGGCGGCTGAGCAGCCCTGGGCTTGAAGGGGGAACACTCACTTTTTAAAGATCATATCCATCACTTGTTCCATCGTCCCCCACCGTCTGTAGTTATGCAGAAATATTTCGACAAAGAAGAGGTCTCCCTTCTGGTAGGCAGGGACTAGGTTAATTACCAGCCTCTCCAGCAGGCCTGCCTCCCGACTCCATAGATTATGCGGCCCATTCCGGCTCTGGGCTGAATCACTGTGGCCCTAAGGTGGTAAAGAGAAGGGATCTTTCAAATGTGGAAATGAGAGCACACTCTATATGGAGTAATTGTGATAGAGAACATTGAAAACTACACAGAATGTATTCTCTCAGCAGAGACAGACACTTGAAAACACACACAAAGAAGGTTCTAATATGGGCCAGGATGGGGTGAAATAGGTTTCCTATCATGAACATACCTGGCCTGAATTGCCTTGTGCTTTCCTTAGTTTCATCCTGGAAAAGAGCTTTAGACCTTGGGCTCGTGGCTGGGCACAGACCCAGTGTTGGTAGCTTTCCGTGAGGCCGTCACGCCTGTCTTGCCTGAGACTTGAGTCTCTTGTCCTGTGAAAACAAAACGAGAACATGTTTCTCGCTCCTGAGTCACAGGCCAAGTGAGCTGGCGTGAGCCCACAGTCAGTTATGGTTGCCTGGCTATCAGGGTTCCATGCTCTCTTCCATTGTGAGGGAGGCAGGGTCACCTCTCAGCCCAATGACCTATGCTGCTTCCTCACACAAGACCAACTGGAGGCTGACATCTCCCCTCCCACATCACAATGTGCACATGGAGACACAGTCCACAGCACAGTTCACCTTGTCTGTCCAATCCCAACATCCTCTGCTAGCCCTAGCTACTGGCATGTCTCAGCTTCCAGGAGCCATTCCTGGGTGGTCAGATCCATGCCTTCTCTGCCACGGTTCCTCTCATCCTGAACAAATCCTTCTGCCTCTCAGGGTCCTCTGTGCCTGCCATGTGCTTCTTCTACATATTTTGACGTCTATTTCTAAAGACTTTATTAGCTTTCTGTATCTTAATCATCTGTTTATCCTAGGAGCCCCTCTGTACTGTCATCTGGAGCAAATGCCAAAACTTATAGAGATGGAAAAAGCAAAGAAGTATTAAAAACTCACATTACACATATAGACATTTTTACACGTGTTCGTCCTTGTAAGGGAAAATTTTTTTTTATTTTTTATTGTAATTAGTAAAAGGGTTACATGATATTTGCCAGATAGAAGGTGCGTTAATTCACATACATTGATACCCTTTCACATGTCTTGGTACCCATTTCCCTCCCCCCCACACCCCCCACCCGTCTTGGTTTTCCCCCCTTCCCTATCAAATTTCAAATATCCAAATACAAATAAATTCAATATATTAGATAACAAAGTGAGATCCTATACCAATATGAGATAACAAGGGACAGCAAAGGAGATGAGAGACAACATAGTACATTAAGGACAACAATCATTCATTATATGGCTTTTGTTTCACTATCCTGGAGGTCCTTTTAATTAGCTTCACATTATATGGCTTTATGTATCAAGATTTTGCTCTATTGCAGATCTCTGCTAGTAGAGCCCAAGGTTTCTACTGACTATGACGAATGAGGGAAACCATTGAGCCTAAGTTCCCTTGAGTCTGGCTTACTTCACTTAATATGATTTTTTCTAAGTCTTTCCATTTCCTAACAAATGGGGCGATGTCATTCTTCCTGACAGCAGCATAGAATTCCATTGTGTACAAATACCACAACTTGTTGATCCACTCATCAACTGAGGGACATCTAGGTTGGTTCCATATCTTTGCTATGGTGAATAGTGGTGCAATGAACGTTGTGCTAGTGGATTTAGTATGTCCTTGTTTCTGGGTGGTTGGGTAGATGCCAAGTAGTGGAATTGCTGGGTCATAGGGGAGTTCTATGTTTAGCCTTTTGAGGCACTGCCACACTGCTTTCCATAGTGGTTGAACGAGTTTGCCCTCCCACCAACAGTGTAGTAGTGATCCCTCCTGGCCACATCCCCTCCAGCATCTGTTATTATTCATTTTCCTGATCCTGGCCATTCTAACTGGAGTGAGGTGGAATCTTAGAGTTGTTTTGATTTGCATTTCTTTTATGACCAGAGATGTTGAGCATTTCTTCACGTGTCTATAGGCCATTTTTGTTTCTTCTTCAGAGAAGACTCTCTTTAAGTCTTTGGCCCATTTTTTAATGGGATGGTTGTTACTTTGGAGGTTAGTTTTGGAGTGATTCAATTTTTTGAGTTGTTGATATATTTTAGATATGAGGCCTTTGTCCGTTGTTCGGTTGGTGAAGAACTTCTCCCACTCTGTAGGCTTCCTGATTAGTTTACTAGCTATGTCCTTTGCCTTACAAAAGCTCTGCAGTTTAATGCAGTCCCACTTATCCAGCCTTTCTCTGATTTGTTGTGATTCTTGGTCCTTATTAAGAAAGTTGCGACCTGTGCCAAGGAGGCCTAGTGTAGCTCCTATTCCCTCCTGTAAAGTTTTCAGTGTGTCAGCTTTTACCTCCAGGTCTTTGATCCATTTGGAGTTAATTCTACTGCAGGGTGACAAAGAAGGATCCAACTTTAGTTTTCTGCAGGTGCTTAACCAGTTCTGCCAGCACAACTTGTTGAAGAGGCTGTCTTTCTTCCATTCTATTTTTTTGGCTCCCTTGTCAAAGATTAGGTGGCCATAGGACTGTGGTTTAATATCTGGGTCCTCAGTTCTATTCCATTGGTCTTCAGGCCTGTTCCTGTGCCAGTACCAAGCTGTTTTGATAATTATAGCTCTGTAATAGAGTGTAAAGTTTGGAATTGAAATTCCTCCGGCGCTGTTCTTTCTGCTAAGAAGTGTTTTTGCTATACGGGGTCTTTTATTATGCCATATGAAATTTTGGATTGCCTCTTCTATTTCTTTAAAGAATGCCATTGGGATATTGATGGGTATTGCGTTGAATTTGTAGAGAGCTCTTGGCACGATTGTCATTTTCACAATGTTGATTCTTCCAATCCAGGAGCATGGGAGGTTTTTCCATTTCCTTAGTTCTGCTTTAATTTCCTTTTTTAGGGTTTTAAAGTTTTCGTCAAAAAGGTCCTTTACATTCTTAGTTAAGCTAATTCCTAGGTACTTTATTTTCTTTGAGGCTATTGTGAAAGGAGTTTCTTTCCTGATTATTGCCTCGTTCCTCTCAGTGTTGGCGTAAAGGAAGGCAGTTGATTTTTGAGGGTTGATTTTATAGCCTGCTACTCTTCCAAAGTTTTGAATCAGCTCAAGGAGCTTGGGATTAGAGTCTATAGGATTCTTTAAATACAGAATCATGTCATCTGCAAAGAGGGATAGTTTTATTTCCTCTTTCCCTACTTGGATCCCCTTTATGCTTGCTTCTTGCCTTATTGCACTGGCTAGGAATTCTAGTACTATGTTAAAGAGGAGTGGAGAGAGTGGGCATCCTTGTCTCGTTCCTGATTTTAGAGGGAATGGCTTTAGATTTTCACCATTAAGTGTAATACTAGCAGTGGGTTTCTCATACGCAGCCTTTATTACATTGAGAAATGTTCCATGGATTCCTAGTTTCTCCAGAGCTTTTAACATAAAGGGGTGTTGGATCTTGTCAAATGCCTTTTCCGCGTCTATTGAGACAATCATGTGATTTTTGTCCTTGCTCCTGTTGGTGTGTTGAATTATATTAATTGATTTGCGTATGCTGAACCAGCTTTGCCTCCCCGCGATGAATCCAGTTTGATCATAGTGCATAATTTTTTTGATGAGTTGTTGTAGACGGTTGGCCAGTATTTTGTTGAGAAGTTTTGCATCGATGTTCATCAAAGATATAGGTCTATAGTTCCGTTTCTTTGATGAATCTCTGTCTGGTTTGGGGATCAGGGTTATACTGGCTTCATAGAATGAGTTTGGTAAGGAACCTTCATTTTCAATTTCGTTGAAGAGCTTGAGGAGTATTGGTGTGAGCTCTGCTTTGAAGACCTTACAGAATTCAGCTGTGAATCCATCTGGCCCTGGGCTTTTCTTCGGTGGAAGTTCTCTAATTGCCATTTCTATTTCAGAGCTTGAAATAGGCCTGTTGAGTTGGCTTAGTTCTTCTTGGTTCAGTGTGGCTATGTTAATATTGGCTAGGAATTCATCCATTTCATCTAGATTCTCAAATCTGTTGTCGTAAAGGTTTGAGAAGTATTCCCTCATGATATTCTGGATCTTGGTAATTTCTGTTGTGATATTACCATTTTCATCTGCGATTTTGTTTATTTCGATATGCTCTCTTCTTTTTTTGGTAAGATTTGCTAAGGGCTTGTCAATTTTGTTAATTCTTTCAAAGAACCAACTCCTTGTTTTGTTGATACTTTCTATAGTTTTTTTTTGGATTCTAAATCATTTAATTCTGCTTTGATTTTAATAATTTGCTTTCTTCTGCTGGGATTAGGGTTGGTTTGTTGCTCTTTTTCCAGGAGCTTAAGGTGAGACATTAACTTGTTGGTTTGCAATTTTTCCAACTTGCTGTTGTAGGCACCCAGCGCTATAAATTTTCCTCTGAGTACTGCCTTTGCTGTGTCCCAAAGGAGCTGGTATTTTGTGTGCTCCTTACTGTTAAATTTCATAAACTGTTGGATTTCTCTTCTGATCTCTTCGATGACCCATTGGTGATTCAACAATGTGTTGTTCAGTCTCCATGAGTTACAGGGTTTTCGTTGGTGGAGATTTGTGTTCAGTTCCAATTTGATGCCTTTGTGGTCTGAGAGTGTGCATGGAATAATTTCAGTGTTTCTGAATCTGTCCAGGTTTGTTTTATGGCCTAAGATGTGATCTATTTTGGAAAATGTTCCATGTGCTGCTGAGAAAGACGTATATTGTGTTGTTGCTGGGTGGAATATTCTGCAGATGTCTGTTGGATCTAGTTGGTCTATATAGTTGTTCAGTTCTAAGATTTCCCTGTTGAGTTTTTGCCTTGTTGATCTGTCCATAGGTGAGAGTGGTGTGTTAAAGTCTCCGACAATCACTGTATTTCGATCTATGCATGGTTTCAGTGTAAGTAAAGTTTGCTTGATGGAGTTCGGAGCTCCGGGATTGGGTGTGTAAATATTTAGGATCGTTATGTCTTCCTGGAGGAAAGATCCCTTTAGTGGTATGTAGTAACCTTCTTTGTCTTTTCTTACTAATTTTAGTTTGAAGTCTATTTTATCTGATATGAGGATGGCAACTCCAGCCTGTTTATGGGGGCCGTTAGCTTGATAGAGTTTATGCCAACCTCTCACTTTCAAAAGATGATTGTTTTTTGGGGTAAGATGTGTCTCTTGAAGACAGCAGAGCGATGGCTCTTGCTTTTTGATCCAACTAGACAGCCTTTGCCGTTTAATTGGAGAGTTAAGTCCATTGATATTGAGAGTTAGGATTGAGAGATATTTATTAGTTCCTACCATTTTTAAAAGCTTTTATTAGGGCCTGTGTCTTGACAGTTCTTGTGGTCCTTAGATGGTATGCTGTTTAGGTGCCATTTCTTTCCCTATATTGCATTTATTTTGGTTTTCTATGTATAGAACATCTTTGAGAATTCTCTGTAGTGTTGGTTTTGTTGCGACATATTGTTGCAGCTTTTCCCTGGAATGGACTGTTTTTATTGTTCCCTCAGTTATGAATGAGAGCTTAGCTGGGTACAGTATTCTTGGTTGGTAGTTATTTGACTTAAGGGCATGACATATATGCTTCCAGTCACTTCTTGCTTGCATGGTCTCTGCTGAGAAATCTGGGGTTATTCTGATTGGTTTTCCTTTATAGGTTACTGAACCCTTTTCCCTGGCTGCCTTTAGGATCCTTTTTTTTTGGTTTCTATTGATCCAGTTCGGATTACGATGTGGCGGTGGGATGTTCTTTTCTGGTCAGGTCTGTTTGGGGTTCTAAAAGCTTCTTGTATCTGGATGGGCCTGCCCTTCTGGATATTTGGGAAATTCTCTGAGATGATTCCCTGAAGTATATTTCCAATACCATTGACCTTTTTCTCCACGCCCTCCTCAATACCAATTAGCCTTAAATTAGGCTTCCTAATTGTATCTTGGACCTCCTGAAGCGCTCTCTCATTTTTCCTAGATTTGGATTGACTCATTTTCTGTTCTTTCTCTATAATAACTAAATTATCTTCAGCCCCGGAAATTCTCTCCTCTGCATTGTCTAACCTGCTATCAAAGCTATCTACTTTATTTTTCATCTCCCTTGCTACTAATTGCTCATTTTTGATGCCTTGCATCTCTTCTTTTAGATCATGTATGGATTTCTTTAGCTCCTTGATTTCCATTTGAGTGGTTAGCTCAGTAGCTTTATTTTCTTTGAACATTTGCTGGAGTTCGGTCAATTTTTATTTGTGGATTCTATGAATTCACCCATCTTTCTTTGAAAAACCTTTATTATGGCCTCCTTTATGGCTTCTTCTTTTTCACTTATCACCTTGTTTATGGATTCCTCTTGTTCAGCTATGGCTTCCTCCCTTATCTCTTTCTTTATATTTTCACATTTTTCATTAATGATGTTTATCAATTGCATTTGTACGGCACTTGGAAGACTCTCCTCTAGGATTGCCAGTGACTGTTCCATTGTCTGTTTACATTGGATGGGGGATGTTGTTTCTTGATTTGACATTCTTCTTGAGTTTCTTGTTCTGCCCATTTGAAAATGGGAGCAAGATTAATACTAAACACGATTATGGTTTTTCAGATATAAGCAACCTGGACCTCTGTAGCTGGCAGACTCTAGATGTTCACAAGTTTTGATTGGTGTTATCACTCTTTCTTTTTGTGCAGTTACCGACCAGTCTAATACATCCACTGATAAGCGATTTATACCCAAAACAATAAGCCTCTCAATCCAATCTCTATTGTCCTTAAGTCCCTCTGAGCCTAGAGAATAATTAAACACCTAGATATACAGTGTTGCTCAACAGCCATCAAGTGTAGGTCCATGTAGTATAAGGGTTGAAAGATGAACAGAGGTCCAGAGATAGAAAAATAGAATGAGAGAGGTCAGGGGGTAAGTAGGTAGCGTATTTGAGTACAAAGTTTGGAAAGTATTAGAATAAAACTTATGTGTTGCTGCACGACTAGCTCTTAGCCCAACCAGTGGCCTCAGAGTGGACCATGGGGTGGATCTGCGAGCTTCCGTCTGAGCACGGTTGGCAGACGTTTTCCTGTGCTGCTTCCAGGGGCGGCCCCAAGCCAAGGGTCTGGGGATTGAGAGTTTCAGGGGCTCTCAGCAGGACCAGCAGGAGACCCCTCTGTTCCCAGGGGTGGGGCCCAGCTGAGGAAGTGGGCTCCAAGGGCGGAGCCTCGCCGTTTTGATTCTCAGAAGGGGAGCTTGGCTGCTGGTCGGCCCTTCAGATCCCTGCTGTGTTTCCACTGCTTTGTCAGAGTCTGTGACTGTGGGGGGCCCCTCGGTGCTGTCTTGCTCAGGATTCCCAGCTGGAGGATGCCCCGCTCAAGAATTGAGGGGGGACAGATGCTGGCTCCTATTTTCCCGCACCCCCTACCCACTGTTGTAAGGCAGGCTCCCAGCGCCCTCCATTCACCAGATCCAGTGGCCTGGGAGAGGAGCCTGGTGGGCGGGTGGGAGCTGGGACAGCTCTGCCTCCCCTGGGTGGGGTGCTGAGTCTTAGGGTCCGCCCGCTTGTCAGTCTCCAGTCAGAGGGCTGGGTGTTGAGCCCGTTGGGCGGGTGGGAGTTGGGTCAGCCCAGCCTCCCTTGGTGGAGTCCTGGGTCTTAGGTAGCCCGCCTGTCAATCTCCAGTCAATGGCCTGAGGGAGGGGGCTGTTGAGGGGAGGGACAGGATTCTAAATTCCTTGCCCCCCTGCTCCCGCCAGTCTTTACGGGCGGGGTGTTGGGGTCTGAGTTAAGTTCTATTGCTTGGCACCCGCTCCGCTTTCCCGATGGGTTTGGGGACGCGCTGTATTACTCCCGCCTCTGCGTCTGTCTGCGGGTGCTCCACGGTGGTGGAGAGTCTTTCACTCCCCTCAGGTCTCCGCCGCCGCCTGTGTTCTGCGTCTGGGTTCCACTGCTTGCTGTTCTGGTTTCTCGCCGCTTTCCCGGTGTGGAGCAGGCACCCTCTCAAGCCGCTTTTCGCAGCTTGAGCCAGCGCCAGCTGCCACTTTTCGCGGCTTTCTGAGGCTTTCGCGGCTTGGATCCGGCGGCGAGAGGTGGGGGGAGGGGTCCTCGCGTTCCGAATTCTTTGAGAAAGTTGGATGTGAGCTTTATCTGGATTTCTTTTCCAGTTTGAGTCCTTCTCCATTGCCTTTTGATTTTGTTGTTTTAGATTTCTTAAGGTAGTTGGCTCGTGGGACTCCCTGGTTCTCTCTTTTTGTCAGAGAGAGGTAGGCAGCGTCCCTATTGTCTCGGCGCCATCTTCCTTCTCTGCCTGTCCTTTTATGTATGTGTGTAAGAGAGAAGGAGAGAGCGAGCGAGAGAGCAAGAGAGAGAGAGACAGAGAGAGAGAGAGAGAACGACTGAGACAGTGACAGAGAGAGAGGTCATTATTGACACATGAAGAAATGCTCGGCATCTCTGGTCATAAAAGAAATGCAAAGCAAAATAACTCTTAAGATTCCACCTTGCTCCTGTTAGAATGGCCAGGCTAAAAAAAAACTTATAACAACAGATGCTAGAGGGGATGTGGCCAGGAGGGATCACTACTAAACTGTTGGTGGAATTGCAAACTTATTCAACCACTATGGAAAGCAGTATGGCAGTTCCTCAAAAGACTAAACATAGAGCTCCCCTGTGACCTAGCAATTCCACTACTTGGCATTTACCCAATTGTCCAGAAACAAGGACATACTAAATCCAGTAGTACAATGACGTTCGTTGCAGCACTCTTTACCATAGCAAAGATATGGAACCAACTAAGATGTCCCTCAGTTGATGAGTGGATGAACAAGATGTGGTATTTATACACAATGGAATTCTATGCTGCTGTCAGAAAGAATGACATCACCCCATTTGTAAGGAAAGGGAAAGACTTAGAAAAAACATATTAAGTGAAGTAAGCCAGATTCAAAGGAACATAGACTCAATGGTTTCCCTCATTTGTCATAATTAGAGGAAACCTTGGGCTCTTCTAACAGAGATTTGCAATAGCTATACTAGATACCTAAGGTCATACAGTATGACCCAAAATGAAAGGACCTCTAGGATATAAAATAAAAGCCATATAACGAGTGATTGCTGTCCTTAATATACTATGTTATCCCTCATTTCTTTTGCTGTCCCTTGGTTATCTCCTATTGTTACAGTATTTCACTTTGTTATCTGATATGTTGGATAAATGTGTATTTGGTTATTTGAAATTGGATAGGGAAGGGGGAATTCAAGATGAGGGGTGCGGGTCGGGGGGAGGTAAATGGGGACCAAGACATGAGAAGTGGTATTAATGTATGTGAAGTAATGCACCTTCTATCTGGTGAATATAATGTAACCCTGCAATTAATTACAAGAAGTATATATAAAAATTAAAAAGAGAGTTCATTATTTCAAGAGCAAACAGAGCTTCCAGTGTTTGTCTTTAAAGAACACTTGCAAATGTCAAGTGTTTTCATGGCTGTCAGGATCCACAGAGCACTGTCTCCAACTCCACTAGATGTGAGTGATGACCAAAAGGAGAGGAAAAAAGGGAAAGCCCCTCCTGCTGGAGTTCTCAGCCCGGAGAACCTTCCTGCAGAGGAAGACTGCATGTCTGTCCCAGTGTCTGCACTGAACTTGTCAGAACATTCCTAGGATCTGAATGGGAACAGTGAGTGCCACAAATGTATGTACAGGCATGCACGTGCATGCATCCATGCGACCACACAATATCACAATGCAGTACCTAGGAGCACAGCCACGTAGCCTGGATCCATCACAGAGTTTCTCCTGTCCATTCTGAAGGCAACCTCCTAAGAGTCATGAGCACACACACAGCACACACACCTTGTCTGCTGATGGCCATATACATGGCTTTGCAGAATGTTCAGACTGAAATCCAGGCTCCACTCTGGGCTTCAGAAACATCAGGCCTAGTCTCTGGCATCTTTGGATTCTAAACTAAGGGTCTTCCAGCACCTTGAGAAAGCATTCAGGCATGCAGGGACATTTGTTCTTGCACAGGGAGCTAGCTGCTTATGTTTCTTCTCCCAGGATGCTTTTTTCCTTTGGAAGAAAAACAGTAATGAAGTTCCCATTTCAGATGATTGAATTACTCTACTATTTCCTTGAATTTAACTGGTCGAATTGTATAACACAGCTCCACTCTGGCTAAAGTGACAAAGTACTGGCTTCTCCAGGCATCAGTGACTCCTGTGATTCTACTAAGGAGGCTGAGATCTGAGGATCTCCATCTTTTTTTGCCAGTCCTGAATTGAACTCATGGCCTAAGCACTGTCCTTGGGATTGCTCAAGGTTATACCTCTACCACTTGAGCCACAGAACAACATCTGGCTTTTTTTTCTATGCATGTAGTATGGAGGAATTGAACACGGGTGTTCATGCATGCTAGGCAAACACTCTACCACTAGGCCAAAGTTCGAGCTCTGAGGATCCCATTGTTAAGCCAATCTGGACAGACCAATCTAAAACATTGTCTGTCTCTGTATCTTCACTCCTTCTCTCTCTCTCTTCTCTCTCTCTCTCTCTCTCTCTCTCTCTCTCTCTCTCTCTCTCTCTCTCTCTCTCTGTCTCTCTCTGTCTCTCTCTGTCTCTGTCTCTCTCTCTCTCTCTCTCTCTCTCTCTCTCTCTCTCTCTCTCTCTCTCTCTCTCTCTCTCCTCTCTCTCTCTCTCTCCCCTTCTCTGTGTCAGTCTGGGATGGCTTCACTAAGCTTTTCACTCAAAGCTAGCAATTCTTTTTTGATGGTTTTCTGGAGAAAAGAGTTTCATGAACTTTCCAGCCCAAGGATGGCCCAGAACCTAGACCCTCAGACATCTCTGTCTACTAAGTTGTTAGTGTTAGAGGTGTGAGCCAAACTACCTCCTTGCTTCCACCAAAAACCGATTTCCATTTACTCCTTGCCATTCCCTGTGCATGTAACTGCTCCATGTATATCCAGTAAGTTCCTCCCACAGCTCCAGGTCACTCTACATTTCTCCCCACTCAGGATCCAGGTGTCGAGGGCATCATATAGGGAGGGGGGTGACAAAAACCACAGTACTTGATTTATTGTACAACATAATATAAACAGTGACATTTTAATAAAATTAGAGCAATAAATAGAGAGCACATTTTACAACAGCCATTACAAAAGAAAGAGTAAGATTTTCTCAGGATGGGGGGAGGGAATATCAAGATCTAAACCAGCCTCCAAATTGCCTTCGGGAAGATATTCTAAGTCAGAGTCCTCAAGGAGATCTACTGCCTCAGTGAAGATGGGATTTCCTTCCTGAGGTGGGGCAGGGGCAGATTCTAGTTCCTCAGGTGGAGACTGGATCTCGTGCAGCTGGACAGATGTGTCTGGATATTCTGTGAGAACAGACTCACTTTCCTCGACTGACACTACCTTTTTGACATCTTTAAGGGGTTCTCTTGAACTTAGGTTGGAGACATACTCCATGAGCCCCTCAGGGATGCTTTATCCTGCACCCCAGGAGTGATGACTTCACTCAAACAGGGCTGATCTAAGCTGATAGTAAAAGTCAGGGGAGAGTCTCCATCATCTTTCTCTTCCTGCAGGGGACCGGCAGGTTCCTGGGTGACATTGGTGGGGTTCAGAATGCATTCGCTGTACACAGGACACAAAGCCTGTTCGGGCTTCTCCACACCATTAACAGATTCTTCTGGCTTCACATGCTGTGCGGAGTCCAGTGATGGTTCCAGCTCTTCACGGGTCACCATCGTTGAAATCACTGCTGGGATACTGATAGGGAGTTCAGGAGAGGCTGCTCTATGGCGGCGCCAACCTGAGAATGGAGAAAGGATCTGAGTCTCTTATCTCCAATTAACCTCTAGAAAACGGCAAAGGAGCATTGGCTCAAGGTTAGGAGAGTAGCCTTGTGCTGAAAAGCTCAGGGACAAAGGTCAGGGCCATTTATAGGACAGTGGCCTTCAGCTGAAGAGCACAGGGAGTGCCCAAGTCTACTTCAAGCTCCATAACCCACAAAAAAATAAGAAAGAATTGGAGATTGGATTGAACTCTGAAGGTTGGGTCTTTCTCAGCTGTGGCTCAGGCCTAGTACTTTCAAAAAGAGAACAGACGTTGGCTGGCAGAGCATATCCATAAAAGGGCATTTCTGCTAAGCTGGGTAGTACTATGGTATCCTGTCCCGGCCAATCCGGGGCATTCCCAAGAGACCCAGGTCCCGTCCGTCCCTACTCACGAGCTCTGAAGCGCCTATACAAGGACTCCTTCCTCCCCTTCTTCACGGATTTCTCCAGATCAGAAAGGATGATTTCTAAACGGAGCAGTAGGTCCGAGGAAGGCATGTAGAGCCACACATAGTACATGAGCTCATGCAGGGTGTCCTGGTTCTGGCACTTATAAAAATCACCAGGGCAGCAGTCCATCCACATAGTGATAATAGAGCAGAGGGCGCTGTGGGCAGATTGGGGACAAGCACACTATGAGCACCACCCTGCCCGTTCTGTGCCTTCCTCCTGAGCCACTTAGTGGCTGGACTCGCATGCTGTGGAGGTCCTATACACAGACCTGCATGTTGGAAAGAGGGAGAGGAAACCTGGGAGCAGGATCCTCCTCACAACATGCCTCTAGAAACTTCTGAAAGACAAGTGTACACCATTCTCACTGTGACAGGCAATGAGAAGGTTGATGGTTGATTCCACGCTGGATCTGACTTTCTGCACAAAGCCTTTCCTGTCATCCCTAGACAACACACCCACACCCACAGCGGTGTCCTCTGAAATCCACTGAAGTCCCAAGCTGCCCCCCCACCCAAGGAAGTCACAAGTGGTGTGCAAACAAGAAATCTGCACTTTGGTGCAGAAGCCTCAATGATGCCCATTTAGCAAGGAGGGGCACAAGTCTTTGTGCCAAAGCCCACTTACATTTTGGTTTTCTCATCTTCCTCCCAGTAACGGTGGAGATATCTGTACCTAAGGGAGGACAGGAAGAAGTCACCTCCATGGTTCTCCCTTTCTAAGTTAACAGGATACCTGTGGTACTGGCCAAGTCCCACATGGGAATGTAAAAGTGACAGGGAAACCAGGGAGATATGTCTATACAGTTCTGTGAGTATTCTGCTAAGACTCTTATAGGCATTTGTCCAAAGTTAATGTGTCAGTGGCTCATGCCTTTTTTCTTAGCTCTTACACTGGCTGAGAACTCAGAATCACAGATGGAGAACAGTCTAGTCAGTAAAAATCTAAACACATTAAGTTTCACTGAACTGGCAACAGGCAGCAATTGTACCTGTGGCTCACTTGGCAAGTGCTAGCTCTGAGTACCAAGAGGACAGCACTCAGGCCCTGAGGTCAAGATGTAGGTCTAGAACACACACCAAAAACGTAAACGCTTCCAGGGTTATAAACAAGTAAAGCCTGCATAATCCCTCCTTGATGGCTCAGAAGTGATTCAGCTTCCTTACCACCTCCCCAGCCTTTCCTCTGTCTACTTGTACTCCGCAAGCCTCCAAGACTGCTACTTTGACACCTTATCTATAATTGGAAATGTGATTACTTCGGGCCTCAACCTAGGTGAGGGCACAAGTTGGGTGCCACTAGCATATGCCTGTAATTCTAGCCCTTTCAGAAAGCAGGCTTCTGAAGTTCCAGTAGCTTCTGAGGGAAAGGAATGCCTTGGTGACACTGTCCTAAAAAATCTAGCCAGGGTGTACACTTCTGGGTCTCATCCTTCATTCCCATGAGAAGACCTCAGTGAAAAGAACAGGCTCAGGGAGGTGCTAGGCGGGCGGCTGAGCAGCCCTGGGCTTGAAGGGGGAACACTCACTTTTTAAAGATCATATCCATCACTTGTTCCATCGTCCCCCACCGTCTGTAGTTATGCAGAAATATTTCGGACAAAGAAGAGGTCTCCCTTCTGGTAGGCAGGGACTAGGTTAATTACCAGCCTCTCCAGCAGGCCTGCCTCCCGACTCCATAGATTATGCGGCCCATTCCGGCTCTGGGCTGAATCACTGCGGCCCTAAGGTGGTAAAGAGAAGGGATCTTTCAAATGTGGAAATGAGAGCACACTCTATATGGAGTAATTGTGATAGAGAACATTGAAAACTACACAGAATGTATTCTCTCAGCAGAGACAGACACTTGAAAACACACACAAAGAAGGTTCTAATATGGGCCAGGATGGGGTGAAATAGGTTTCCTATCATGAACATACCTGGCCTGAATTGCCTTGTGCTTTCCTTAGTTTCATCCTGGAAAAGAGCTTTAGACCTTGGGCTCGTGGCTGGGCGCAGACCCAGTGTCGGTAGCTTTCTGTGAGGCCGTCACGCCTGTCTTGCCTGAGACTTGAGTCCCTTGGCCTGTGAAAACAAAACGAGAACATGTTTCTCGCTCCTGAGTCACAGGCCAAGTGAGCTGGCGTGAGCCCACAGTCAGTTATGGTTGCCTGGCTATCAGGGTTCCATGCTCTCTTCCATTGTGAGGGAGGCAGGGTCACCTCTCAGCCCAATGACCTATGCTGCTTCCTCACACAAGACCAACTGGAGGCTGACATCTCCCCTCCCCACATCACAATGTGCACATGGAGACACAGTCCACAGCACAGTTCACCTTGTCTGTCCAATCCCAACATCCTCTGCTAGCCCTAGCTACTGGCATGTCTCAGCTTCCAGGAGCCCATTCCTGGGTGGTCAGATCCATGCCTTCTCTGCCACGGTTCCTCTCATCCTGAACAAATCCTTCTGCCTCTCAGGGTCCTCTGTGCCTGCCATGTGCTTCTTCTACATATTTTGACGTCTATTTCTAAAGACTTTATTAGCTTTCTGTATCTTAATCATCTGTTTATCCTAGGAGCCCCTCTGTACTGTCATCTGGAGCAAATGCCAAAACTTATAGAGATGGAAAAAGCAAAGAAGTATTAAAAACTCACATTACACATATAGACATTTTTACACGTGTTCGTCCTTGTAAGGGAAGTTTTTTTTTATTTTTTATTGTAATTAGTAAAAGGGTTATATGATATTTGCCAGATAGAAAGTGCGTTAATTCACATACATTGATACCCTTTCACATGTCTTGGTACCCATTTCCCTCCCCCCCCCACACCTCCCACCCGTCTTGGTTTTCCCCCCTTCCCTATCAAATTTCAAATATCCAAATACAAATAAATTCAATATATTAGATAACAAAGTGAGATCCTATACCAATATGAGATAACAAGGGACAGCAAAGGAGATGAGAGACAACATAGTACATTAAGGGACAACAATCATTCATTATATGGCTTTTGTTTCACTATCCTGGAGGTGCTTTTAATTAGCTTCACATTATATGGCTTTATGTATCAAGATTTTGCTCTATTGCAGATCTCTGCTAGTAGAGCCCAAGGTTTCTACTGACTATGACGAATGAGGGAAACCATTGAGCCTAAGTTCCCTTGAGTCTGGCTTACTTCACTTAATATGATTTTTTCTAAGTCTTTCCATTTCCTAACAAATGGGGCGATGTCATTCTTCCTGACAGCAGCATAGAATTCCATTGTGTACAAATACCACAACTTGTTGATCCACTCATCAACTGAGGGACATCTAGGTTGGTTCCATATCTTTGCTATGGTGAATAGTGGTGCAATGAACGTTGTGCTAGTGGATTTAGTATGTCCTTGTTTCTGGGTGGTTGGGTAGATGCCAAGTAGTGGAATTGCTGGGTCATAGGGGAGTTCTATGTTTAGCCTTTTGAGGCACTGCCACACTGCTTTCCATAGTGGTTGAACGAGTTTGCCCTCCCACCAACAGTGTAGTAGTGATCCCTCCTGGCCACATCCCCTCCAGCATCTGTTATTATTCATTTTCCTGATCCTGGCCATTCTAACTGGAGTGAGGTGGAATCTTAGAGTTGTTTTGATTTGCATTTCTTTTATGACCAGAGATGTTGAGCATTTCTTCACGTGTCTATAGGCCATTTTTGTTTCTTCTTCAGAGAAGACTCTCTTTAAGTCTTTGGCCATTTTTTAATGGGATGGTTGTTACTTTGGAGGTTAGTTTTGGAGTGATTCAATTTTTTGAGTTGTTGATATATTTTAGATATGAGGCCTTTGTCCGTTGTTCGGTTGGTGAAGAACTTCTCCCACTCTGTAGGCTTCCTGATTAGTTTACTAGCTATGTCCTTTGCCTTACAAAAGCTCTGCAGTTTAATGCAGTCCCACTTATCCAGCCTTTCTCTGATTTGTTGTGATTCTTGGTCCTTATTAAGAAAGTTGCGACCTGTGCCAAGGAGGCCTAGTGTAGCTCCTATTCCCTCCTGTAAAGTTTTCAGTGTGTCAGCTTTTACCTCCAGGTCTTTGATCCATTTGGAGTTAATTCTACTGCAGGGTGACAAAGAAGGATCCAACTTTAGTTTTCTGCAGGTGCTTAACCAGTTCTGCCAGCACAACTTGTTGAAGAGGCTGTCTTTCTTCCATTCTATTTTTTTGGCTCCCTTGTCAAAGATTAGGTGGCCATAGGACTGTGGTTTAATATCTGGGTCCTCAGTTCTATTCCATTGGTCTTCAGTCCTGTTCCTGTGCCAGTACCAAGCTGTTTTGATAATTATAGCTCTGTAATAGAGTGTAAAGTTTGGAATTGAAATTCCTCCGGCGCTGTTCTTTCTGCTAAGAAGTGTTTTTGCTATACGGGGGTCTTTTATTATGCCATATGAAATTTTGGATTGCCTCTTCTATTTCTTAAAGAATGCCATTGGGATATTGATGGGTATTGCGTTGAATTTGTAGAGAGCTCTTGGCACGATTGTCATTTTCACAATGTTGATTCTTCCAATCCAGGAGCATGGGAGGTTTTTCCATTTCCTTAGTTCTGCTTTAATTTCCTTTTTTAGGGTTTTAAAGTTTTCGTCAAAAAGGTCCTTTACATTCTTAGTTAAGCTAATTCCTAGGTACTTTATTTTCTTTGAGGCTATTGTGAAAGGAGTTTCTTTCCTGATTATTGCCTCGTTCCTCTCAGTGTTGGCGTAAAGGAAGGCAGTTGATTTTTGAGGGTTGATTTTATAGCCTGCTACTCTTCCAAAGTTTTGAATCAGCTCAAGGAGCTTGGGATTAGAGTCTATAGGATTCTTTAAATACAGAATCATGTCATCTGCAAAGAGGGATAGTTTTATTTCCTCTTTCCCCTACTTGGATCCCCTTTATGCTTGCTTCTTGCCTTATTGCACTGGCTAGGAATTCTAGTACTATGTTAAAGAGGAGTGGAGAGAGTGGGCATCCTTGTCTCGTTCCTGATTTTAGAGGGAATGGCTTTAGATTTTCACCATTAAGTGTAATACTAGCAGTGGGTTTCTCATACGCAGCCTTTATTACATTGAGAAATGTTCCATGGATTCCTAGTTTCTCCAGAGCTTTTAACATAAAGGGGTGTTGGATCTTGTCAAATGCCTTTTCCGCGTCTATTGAGACAATCATGTGATTTTTGTCCTTGCTCCTGTTGGTGTGTTGAATTATATTAATTGATTTGCGTATGCTGAACCAGCTTTGCCTCCCCGCGATGAATCCAGTTTGATCATAGTGCATAATTTTTTTGATGAGTTGTTGTAGACGGTTGGCCAGTATTTTGTTGAGAAGTTTTGCATCGATGTTCATCAAAGATATAGGTCTATAGTTCCGTTTCTTTGATGAATCTCTGTCTGGTTTGGGGGATCAGGGTTATACTGGCTTCATAGAATGAGTTTGGTAAGGAACCTTCATTTTCAATTTCGTTGAAGAGCTTGAGGAGTATTGGTGTGAGCTCTGCTTTGAAGACCTTACAGAATTCAGCTGTGAATCCATCTGGCCCTGGGCTTTTCTTCGGTGGAAGTTCTCTAATTGCCATTTCTATTTCAGAGCTTGAAATAGGCCTGTTGAGTTGGCTTAGTTCTTCTTGGTTCAGTGTGGCTATGTTAATATTGGCTAGGAATTCATCCATTTCATCTAGATTCTCAAATCTGTTGTCGTAAAGGTTTGAGAAGTATTCCCTCATGATATTCTGGATCTTGTAATTTCTGTTGTGATATTACCATTTTCATCTGCGATTTTGTTTATTTCGATATGCTCTCTTCTTTTTTTGGTAAGATTTGCTAAGGGCTTGTCAATTTTGTTAATTCTTTCAAAGAACCAACTCCTTGTTTTGTTGATACTTTCTATAGTTTTTTTTTGGATTCTAAATCATTTAATTCTGCTTTGATTTTAATAATTTGCTTTCTTCTGCTGGGATTAGGGTTGGTTTGTTGCTCTTTTTCCAGGAGCTTAAGGTGAGACATTAACTTGTTGGTTTGCAATTTTTCCAACTTGCTGTTGTAGGCACCCAGCGCTATAAATTTTCCTCTGAGTACTGCCTTTGCTGTGTCCCAAAGGAGCTGGTATTTTGTGTGCTCCTTACTGTTAAATTTCATAAACTGTTGGATTTCTGTTCTGATCTCTTCGATGACCCATTGGTGATTCAACAATGTGTTGTTCAGTCTCCATGAGTTACAGGGTTTTCGTTGGTGGAGATTTGTGTTCAGTTCCAATTTGATGCCTTTGTGGTCTGAGAGTGTGCATGGAATAATTTCAGTGTTTCTGAATCTGTCCAGGTTTGTTTTATGGCCTAAGATGTGATCTATTTTGGAAAATGTTCCATGTGCTGCTGAGAAAGACGTATATTGTGTTGTTGCTGGGTGGAATATTCTGCAGATGTCTGTTGGATCTAGTTGGTCTATATAGTTGTTCAGTTCTAAGATTTCCCTGTTGAGTTTTTGCCTTGTTGATCTGTCCATAGGTGAGAGTGGTGTGTTAAAGTCTCCGACAATCACTGTATTCGATCTATGCATGGTTTCAGTGTAAGTAAAGTTTGCTTGATGGAGTTCGGAGCTCCGGGATTGGGTGTGTAAATATTTAGGATCGTTATGTCCTTCCTGGAGGAAAGATCCCTTTAGTGGTATGTAGTAACCTTCTTTGTCTTTTCTTACTAATTTTAGTTTGAAGTCTATTTTATCTGATATGAGGATGGCAACTCCAGCCTGTTTATGGGGGCCGTTAGCTTGATAGAGTTTATGCCAACCTCTCACTTTCAAAAGATGATTGTTTTTTGGGGTAAGATGTGTCTCTTGAAGACAGCAGAGCGATGGCTCTTGCTTTTTGATCCAACTAGACAGCCTTTGCCGTTTAATTGGAGAGTTAAGTCCATTGATATTGAGAGTTAGGATTGAGAGATATTTATTAGTTCCTACCATTTTTAAAAGCTTTTATTAGGGCCTGTGTCTTGACAGTTCTTGTGGTCCTTAGATGGTATGCTGTTTAGGTGC
The DNA here is from genome assembly GCF_031878675.1 of Megascapheus bottae. NCBI lineage: Eukaryota > Metazoa > Chordata > Mammalia > Rodentia > Geomyidae > Megascapheus > Megascapheus bottae. Next base: position 891 of record NC_143538.1, on the reverse strand, counting down.
CATTTCTTTCCCTATATTGCATTTATTTTGGTTTTCTATGTATAGAACATCTTTGAGAATTCTCTGTAGTGTTGGTTTTGTTGCGACATATTGTTGCAGCTTTTCCCTGGAATGGACTGTTTTTATTGTTCCCTCAGTTATGAATGAGAGCTTAGCTGGGTACAGTATTCTTGGTTGGTAGTTATTTGACTTAAGGGCATGACATATATGCTTCCAGTCACTTCTTGCTTGCATGGTCTCTGCTGAGAAATCTGGGGTTATTCTGATTGGTTTTCCTTTATAGGTTACTGAACCCTTTTCCCTGGCTGCCTTTAGGATCCTTTTTTTTTGGTTTCTATTGATCCAGTTCGGATTACGATGTGGCGGTGGGATGTTCTTTTCTGGTCAGGTCTGTTTGGGGTTCTAAAAGCTTCTTGTATCTGGATGGGCCTGCCCTTCTGGATATTTGGGAAATTCTCTGAGATGATTCCCTGAAGTATATTTCCAATACCATTGACCTTTTTCTCCACGCCCTCCTCAATACCAATTAGCCTTAAATTAGGCTTCCTAATTGTATCTTGGACCTCCTGAAGCGCTCTCTCATTTTTCCTAGATTTGGATTGACTCATTTTCTGTTCTTTCTCTATAATAACTAAATTATCTTCAGCCCCGGAAATTCTCTCCTCTGCATTGTCTAACCTGCTATCAAAGCTATCTACTTTATTTTTCATCTCCCTTGCTTCTAATTGCTCATTTTTGATGCCTTGCATCTCTTCTTTTAGATCATGTATGGATTTCTTTAGCTCCTTGATTTCCATTTGAGTGGTTAGCTCAGTAGCTTTATTTTCTTTGAACATTTGCTGGAGTTCGGTCAATTTTTATTTGTGGATTCTATGAATTCACCCATCTTTA